>NW_018020791.1:52266-109766 GCF_002006095.1 Pseudomyrmex gracilis | reverse complement strand
TACGCCCGGGGTGTGTCTCAGTTCTCTCTTTCTCTCTCTATTTCTCTCGCAGCAACTTTGTTCTCTCTCGCGCGGTGAATATCACCGCGCGACACGGAACGTATTTCGCGTTTTACGTGTGTACCCACGTGAGAACGAACAGAAACGTCTCGCGTGTAAGTACAATAAAACATTCAGGCGCGTTATATTTATCGTTCTCCATAAATGTGTAATGGCAATGTACATCTTTTGCCGCCGTCTTCTCTTCCTCTCTCCCCACTCTTCTTCTCTCTTCGTGTACGTATTGCCCTTGTGCGCGAAAATATGTTCGGGTTTTCCCCCCGTTTTGTAACGCACATCGCGTGCGAGTGTGCGTCGTCGTCGTCAATGAACCGAGATCATATTTCTTCACGATAGAATTTCTTCGTGAATCTGCGCGCTCACCCATATATAAATTCTCGAAAGCAAACGGCGCATCGATCGCCGTGCCGATCAAACAGACATGTGTTTTATTTTATGCCGCACTCTGCTGCTCCGCACTTTGAGTTACGCGCGGGTAACGGCGGAGTTTTATTCGCCGCGGCCTCAACCAGTAAAGTCCGGGAGAGAGGGAAGGGGTGCTTCTCGATGTATATCGAGGAGACCGGCACGGCCTCTTTAAAGTGAATCACGGCGATGTAAACATCTTTATATATATATATATATATATATATATATATATATATATATATATACGTATATGGTACGTATTTCCTTATCCGAACATACATACTTGTGTAATATCGATGGTTCCGTCCGCTCCTTTTCCGTCTCTCCTTTTCCCGTCAGTTCTTGACCCTTCTTATCGAGAGCAGATAAAACGTTCTCTTTTGATCTCTCGATATTTCAACACGATCGCGTATTTTTTTTTTAAACGTTCTTCGGTAATTCGGTCAATCGGATTCTCTTGCAAGAGCACGACACACAGAGTCAAACGATATCTTCAAACAAAGTACGTAACGGATTAGACTCCAAGTTTTTTTCTTTTTATTTTTTTTTTTTTGCTATTTTGAGATTAGACTACACTTTGTTATTTTTACTTTTAGCGTAGGTTCTCTTTAGGAACGCATATTTTGTCATATATCAAATAAAAGCGCGCTCCACTTCTGCGAGACCTACTCAGATAGGAGTTATCGCTCTTAACCTGAGCGCACACGTCACGTAACACACGCGTCGCCGCAGCGTATGTATATGAGGCGCCAGAAATAAAACGGAGATAAGTGACGTTTTGAAAAACCTTATAATTAAGTGTGATGTGTATATATATATATATATATGTATTATACAGGGCGTCGGGAATTAAGCTCTTTAAAAGAGATCTTATTTTGTAAAAAAAAAAAACGCTATTTTTTTCTCCCTTCATTTCACTTGTATCGCTTCGCCGTGTGATCTCGACATCTCGTGTGTAATAAATACGCAATTTTAAATCTCCACGTTTTGCACACGCTAGAAAAGTGAAAATTAAGAGCGAATTAATATAAATTTTATTTCTGTCGCGTTATTTTATTGTTTTCATAAGGAACTTTCTGATTTTTCTGACCGATGAAGAAAAAAGTTCATCAAAACGTGTCGCGGACACGTCAGTTAATTTCGCGAAGCGCGCGATAAACCCCCGACGTTTCGATATCCAGATCAAATTTGACTCGCGATATCCGGCCGTCCGTCCGTCGAGTAACATACGCGCGCGTCGCGTTCGACAAGGCAATAAAAGCCCATTCGACTTTGTTCGAGCTGTTGAAACGGACCCGGTCGTTCAGCAAGCGTATATCCGCCGTCGGAGAGTTATGATTTCCATGTCGCGCGGTGAGACGACGTTATTTTGCACAGGTGTGACGCGACAGAGCTTTTCGCGTAACACAAGTTCCGTAGCGGAGGTTGTATTTTTACACAGAAAAGGGGCCGCGATCGGCGCGGATACGCGCGTGTTTCACACCGCAGGTCCACAGGTGTGAGAGAAACCGGCGACCGTAATCTCTCGACGTGCGCGAGCCCCTCACCTCGTGTGTGTTTCACATGTAAGCCGCCGTGTTTTTCACGCTGCGCGGTCGCGTGATGCGATTTTTATAAACTTTCGATTTATTTAGCGAGCGCCAAGGGGAAGGAAGGGGGAGGAAGAAACCTCGACCACACACACAGTCGCTTTGCGAGAGATGTGGGTCAACGGCGATGAGTTAAGCACGCGCGAAAAATAGTATTTCACCCCTTGTTTTCTTTGTGTGTCGCGAAGAAAAGCTTTTTCTTCCTTCCCTCGTCTGTCCTTCGCACTTAGTTGGCGCATTCGCTCGTATTTATTTCCATCGTCTCGTCGCGTCGCCCGCGCGCTCGACACGTTCTCTCCTCCTCCTCCTCTTCCTCTCCTCCTCGTGTGTCCGTTAACGACGCGAAAAAGTTGTCGCGCGATTTTCCACCACGGTCGGTGGTTTTTAATGCGTCGGTTTGTGCGCGCACAAGTTTTTGGTATCTCGGTATTTATCGCCGCCGTGTACAATATTTTCCCTCTCTGTGACGTCGTGTTTCGCAAAAGCGTGCGCTGAAAAACGAAACTATATATAAAATTTCGTTTCAGCACGCGAACGCCCACCCTTCCCGCGGATTCCCCTCCCCTCCGTTGTTTGTTCTCGCGTCGCGTATATATATATATATATATATATATATTTAATTGCGACGACGAAAAGAGAGAAATGGGGGCGATCACGGAATATCAAACTTCCGCAATGTTTCGCGAGGCGCAACAGATTACACACTTTTCCAAAAACAAATTGCGGGAGAGATATTTAAACGCGCGACGACGCGCGATTGGCGCTTTATTTTGCTCCGCACTTTGTTTTTCGCACTTTCATTTGCGTGTATACGGTTTATTCGACGTCCCGCGCGCGCGCGCAAAATACACCGCGCACTTGACACAAATAGCGAACGAGAGCAATTAAACGCGGTGTGTGACGATGTGAATAGTTGCGTAATCGGTCGCGCGGGAGGGAGTAGGAAAATATTTAGTATCGCGCGCGAAGAGAGCGCGAATTCCGCGCGCGAGGCTGAACGGGTTTTGATTACGAAGAGAGAGCATTGGCGGTTTCAAAGGTTTATTTTTATATTCAAAAGAGGTTTTAAAGCGAAATAGTTGATTTAGATAAAAGAAAGTTCCACGTCACAAAGTGCGACTTACACAAGCGGACAAGATCGCTCGACGTTCTTTTATTTTCGCCCCTTCGTCAAGTTTCTCTCTCTCTGTGGTACTCTCGTGTACGCACGCGATCGGAATAAAATGGAATGTCTCTCTCTCTTTCTCTCTTTCGAAATTCTCTCGTCACTCGAGTGAGATGCGTCTCTTGTGCGACATCGTCGCGCGCGAGACTCTGCATAACGTTTCGTTAATTGGATTTCAATAATGAAGCTGTGTGTGCGCGCGCCGCGGCGACGTCGCGCGCGTGTGTGTTTTTATCGCGAGAAAAAATTCTCTCGCGGGCGTTATTTCTTCCGCGCTTCAAAACTTGCATTGAGCTTTCACAATTCGACGAGAAAGGCATTTCATGCCTTTCTCGCGCGAGAAGTGGCATTGACGTTCTCCAGATTTCCGTCCGGAAAATCAGCGAAAGATTTCCTTCTGTAGAAAAATTTCTGTAACTTTACATTGGAAATCATAACTTGTGTACGCATATTTGTTTCCGTATTCCTCTCTCTGCATTTTTATCGCGCGCGCAAGAAAAAAAAAAAATTAACATTCGCAAAAGTCGAATTTATTCTATTTCCGGACAATTGCGATTTCAATTTTTGAGACAAATGCGCAAAGTGTTTTTCATATACGTACGTAATATACCTACTTTTTTTTTTTGTTTCCGAGAGAATATTATTTCGGAAGAAAATACGGGGGATCAACGCACGCCGAAACTAAAATTACACTTGCTCCGGATCGTGGGATTTTTCTATACGCGGGAAATTTTCCTCGAAGAACAAACTCGATTAATTCTGTTTGTATTGCATTTATGAAAACTCATGAAGTCTGGCACGCTCGTTCGAACGAGGAGAATACGGATCGCGGCGGTAAACTCGAGGCGGAAATAAATACGTTTCCAAGCTCTTTTTTTTCTCTTTTTTTTTTTTTTCTCCTCATCTGGCACGACACTCCCGGAGAATTTCTTCGAAGCGCGAACCCAATAAATTTTATCCGGGCAACGATAAAGGATACCGGGTTAAGAACCTCGTTGGACTTATCGGTGCCCGGTGCGAAAGCAGTTCATCAGTGTTTACGTCGTTCGGTTTGCGTGACGTTTCTCTCTCTCTCTCCCGGTTCGTCCTCCCGATTGGATTCGCGCGCGCGCTCTCACCTTGATACGATTAGCTCGGCGGTAACGAGGTTGCAGTTATGGTTATGGCGAACTAATCCCCGCGCCGGTTCGTCCGTCATGAAATTTTTCTTTTCGCACGACGACGACGACGACGACAACGAAGATTGATCGCAAACAATGACAAACGACGACGCCGGTCGTCGGCCGGTCTTTCATTCCTACACGATCGACATTTTATCTCGAATCTGCTTGCCCGACACGATTGCCGTGTCGCTTCTCGTGCGGAAACTCGATTGAATTACGACCTTAACTTGTTACCGCGAGTTAAGGTTTCGGAGTAACTCGATACTTGTGTGTCACGTGGTGGAGTCGTGCGGACATGTACTTCTCCATTTCCGCTCGAGCGCATGATTTCCGGTTTCGCGCGCGCGCGCGCCGATAATTAGAAATTAATAAATTTCGCTTTTTGCGAGTCGATCATCGCGTGTGTTTTCTTCTCTTTTCAAAATTCGGAAAAAAATCAGTTTAGTCCATGGTGACGTTCGCGCTGTTTACGTTGCGCGCGCGAGCATTAAGCGACTTGTTCAGCTTTCGGTTTCTCTTTCTCGTTGGATGCGATTAAATTTGCGTGGATACTGTTGGCGAAGTTACAGAAGAAGCTTACAATCTCTTACGGAGAGTGAGCGCACGTAGAGAGCGATAACTTATGAAAAAGTTTGGAGAGAAAGAGAGAGAGAGAAAAGAAAGAGATGCCCTCGGTAGGAACTCATTCTTATTCCGGTCGAAAGAATCTTCGCTCTAGAGTGTTCTCGTCTCTTTCCTCTCTCTCTCTCTCTCTTTCTCCACCCAAGGACAACTGCGGAACTTTATACTTATCCGCTCGAGGCCAGACCCGTGTATATACGTTAACGCGATTACGCGGAACGAGAGAAGCGCAGGAGAACGAGTATGCACCACTCGCGCAGCGATAAAAACATTATCGTGACCGGAGAGTCGGGATATGATGTTCCTCGTGATCTGAAAAATCTAAAAAAAAAAAAAGAAAAAAAAACACAAAACCGTCTAATTTGCAATTTCGTCGCGCTCTCTCGAGCTCTGTCCCGCAAATTATATACGCGCGTATTGTATTCATATCGCGCGAATTAACCCTCTCTCTCCCTCGGCTAAAGTTTAAATTAGAAGCGGAGAGAGAGAGAGAGAGAGAGAGAGAGAGAGAGAAAGGACGACTCTAAAAGGTGCCGTGGCGGCCGCGAGCTGATATTCCGAGGAACACGAAAGGGATGTTTAATTCGAGTCTACATTCGGTACGTAATATCCAACCGTCGTAATTATGTGGTAATTACGTAAGATAGATTTTCCGCTTTGCGCGCGCCGTGCAACGCGGAACGGCCTGAAATAACTTGCGCGCTATAATATAAGGTCGACGAAAACGTGCGCCGCGTTAGCGGAAAACGAACGCGAATGTGCTACTATTTTGCGAACGAATTTCCACGACTCGTGTGCCGCTTATACACACATACACGCGCGTACACACACACACACACACACACACAGAGTTTCTCGAGCGCGATTTTTCCCTCCCTCTCTTCGTCGCCGTGCTTTCTCGCGTTGCCCCGGCGCGTCTTGTTTTGTTTATTTGCGTCATTTATCAACTTCTCCGTCGTGGCGAGAAAAAAAAACAGTGGAAATGTGAAAGGTAGGAAAAGACACGAGACGTTAGAGCCGGAGAAACCGCGAAAAGGAAGACAGACGCGACGAGAAAAAGACGGGAAAGAGCGGATGAAATGGGCGAGCAAAGAGAGAGAGAGAGAAACGCTTGCATCTCATCGGTCGTCGTCGGAAAAACGATGCAAAGGAACCTTTTTGCGGCGCGCGGTCGGTCGGTCGGTCGGTCGAGGCCAACCGGTAGACTTTACCACGGGGCCGCCCTTGCTTCTCGTCTATTTTGCCCCCGTCCTCACGGAACATTAATAGAACTCGCAGGGGCGCCGTGTACGCGCCCCGGGAGAAACCTAATTTAACGAATGCACGGCTACGAATCTCCGGGCGCAAGACTGGCGCTTTTTGCGGTTGGCAGTTTTTCGTTCTCAACGTTTTTCTTCGCCACCGCCGCCGCGGCGCACGCCGGAAAAATACGTCGACCTCGCTCGTTCCGGACGACCGCCGTTTCCGGCTTCGATCGACCGGGTCTTTCGACTTGGCTCCGGTTTTCTCCCGTACGGATGTAAAATATCCCGAGAGATGTGTAAACGCGCGCGAGGAATAGAGACGCGCGCGCGCGGTCGGTCCGCCCGTCTCGTAATTTATACGAGTCGTTACCCGTCGTTCCCTCTTCCCGCCGTTGGTACCTTCATTTTTTTTGTTTTTTTTTTTCGCATATTTTGTCGACGAATACCAGAGACTCCTCCCGCGATTCTCTCTTTCCCCTCTTTACCTCCCCCTCCCAGCCGTCTTTTCTCGCTTGTTCTTTCGTCGAACGCTGCATGTCTCGGGGCATTAATTGAACCGAGAGAATCGAATGTCTGTGTCAGAGAAACCAATTTAACGAATACCAAACGCCTTTCTCTCTGTCTCTCTCTCTCTTTTTCTCTCTTCTCGGTCGTTATTCACCCAAAATACTTTGCGCTCATCTGTGTCACACTCTCTTTTCGCGTGTGTTTCTTTTTTTCTTTTATGTTGCGTTTTTTTGCTTTTTTTTTTTTTTTTTTTTTATTGCGCACGGCACACATCAAATACCGTTTTCAGAGGAAGCACGGGAAGAAGCAATTTTGCCGGTCGTTTCGCGCGAGCTAATTGAATGTGCGATATATAGTGGAGAGATCGGTCCTCGGAAATCGGGGTCGCGTGCGCATGTGAATATTAAAAAAAAAAAAAAAAAAAAAAAAAAATACAGCGCCGACGCGCAAATAGTGCTTTTAATTAATCGAGCGTCTCCAGTCGATTTCGCAATTAAAACGACACGACCGATCGATTCCGCGCAGGATAAAATAATAATGCGACGCTTTTCGTGCGCCGAATCGTGCGTGCGCATATTCCTGGCCGTATTCTCTTTGCGCTCTCGCACCCGATGGCGTCGCGCTCTCTCGGGCCCTGAGCGACCACAATTACGCTTTTTCGATCAATCACGTTGACGTGCCCTTTGCATCACCGCCGAAATAATGTGCGCGGCGTTTCCGAATCTCCATCCTCTTTCCTCGGTAATTACAGTTTTTTAATTTCAATCTGATTGCTTGGCGCAATTCGCTCGCTGTCACGCTCCTTCGCGTCTCTCGTCTTCTTTCTTCGAGACAACGACGAATTCCTTTTCTCGAACGCGCGACATACGGTTGATGCGATGCAACACGCACGCTGCGCGGCCTCTCTCTCTCTCTCTCTCTCTTTGTTGTAGAGCGCCGAGGGCGCGAATCACAGTGTAAATGCATTTTCGATAATCGCGAACGAGGAAATCGCGTGACTTGGCGATAGCGCTTATACTTTTTTTTCGAGGTCGAAGTCCGCGGCTTGTGTCTGCGCCGCAATTACTTTACGCGCTGTATATATATATATATGCGCCGACCACTTCTTTCGCGTCGGCGAAAACGAAAGGTTCCGGCGAGTTCAAGAAACGAGCGCGCGAGCTCATTTCCTCCCGCGAATGACTCACGTCAGAGAAATCTCTGACACGTCACATATACGCAATGTCACGCAGAAGAGAAACGAATTTCGTCAATTAATAAATTGTAGTTTTGTGTGTGCAAGAGTCTTCGAACTCTATAAATCCCAAGTAGTAATTGCTTAACAAAACAAAACGATCAAAAGAAATTAATTCCATTGTTTAAAAAAAAACAAAAAAAAAAAACATCTTGTGATTGTTTTTTTAAGATCAATGTTTCGAATATTTCCGTGAGATTTTACGAAGCGTAAATTTTCCCGCAGTGATTTTACACGCCGTCTGAACGTTTATATTTTTCACACGGCGCGTTTTCTGTTGCGCGGAAAACTCTGTCATCTTTCACGCCACATCGCGCCAATGACGAAACACAAACTACTATACTGCCCGAAAGTGCACTCGGTATTGATCTTTTCTTGCGGCGCGGAACCCGTTTTGCACGCACACAAGAACCGAACGTGTGTGTGTGTGTGTGTGTCGCTTATTTAGACGACAACGAATGTGTGACGGCGCGGTTGCGGAACAACACACACACACACACACGCGCGTATAGATACACGCACGGATATTAAATATTACGATTACGCTCGCACGAGTTATTATCCAAAATTCTATTTATTAGCGTGTAGCGATCAGTGTCTCTCGATAATAAATTTCGAGGCCGATGTACGGCAATCGATAAACCGCCGCGCCGCGATTCCCACGCGCCGCGCGCGACGAGGATAATGGTGGTGCGGCGCGGGGATGGTCCCGAACTGTACCACACGCGTACCTATATACACGCGTCTATCAATAATTCGCAGTATTATCTATGTTATGCGCGTCGGTTTGGCTTCGTACATACACAGAGGGGTAGGGGAGAGAAACGGGATTAAAATCGGAGTGCGCTGATCCGCGCGGGCGTAACGGCTGCATCTCCAGCCACGTCGCTGCGGGGGGGGCGAAGAAGGCTTTTTTCGCGTTGTGAACGCGCGAGTGCATACGATGGAAAACATAGCTACGATAAATATTTATTCGCCTAGAATACAGAATAAACACGGAGTGTTGTACAGGAGGAAAAATCTGTGTCGCGCGCGCGTTATAAATACGGCGTATATAAATCTAATGTTTTCGTTCGCCGCTTGATGAAAAACAAAAATGCATTAACATTGTTTACCGTCGCGCGAGTTACATTGAATTATGCGCGCGTTATTCTATGTAAACGCAGTTACACACGCGTGTAACATGGCGGCGTATAATTGGACGGCGATATTTTTCAATGATTTCCACCGATATCGAAACGCGCGCGCGCTTTCGATTTATCGGCTCCGTGTGTGTGTGCTTGTGCGCGCGCGCGGATTTATCAAATAACAAAACGCCGGCTATGATTGTTTTTGCGTTGTATTTAGCGATTGTTTGATCGATGATTTGCAAACACATTGTGTAGTAAAAACGACTAAATGCCGATTCGCGGAGTTGCGTGTTTTAAGTGCAAACTTTTAAAGCGCAACTTTTTTTATTTCAATAATTTGACGTATTAATTATTCTTTTAAAAATAATTAAAAAAAAAAAAAAAAAAAGAACGACGATTAATTAAATATACGCGCGTTTTCCTTCTCAATCCTCTTTCTCGCTCATTTTCTCGCTCATATTCTTCTCGATCGCGAGAGTAATATCGCGCCAGAGAAATTTTTCTTTTTCTTCCGGAAACCAAATCGCGTAACTGCGGCAAAGCTTTATACACGGCGACCGACCGCGGTTTCCGGCTGAAGCGCAGAGTCAACGCGACGAAAGAAAAGCGATGTGTTTGCCGCGCGAGGAGGAGAGGATCTCGCGAATGATTTTATCCTAAGCCGGTATATATCCCAGCGGCTAATGCCGCGGGGGCATTACCAGAACGAGAAATAGAATATCGGAGGAAAGATAGAGAGAAAGATAGATAGACTCTCCTGTGAGGAGGATGGGATATAAAAGCGAGAGAGACTTTCACGTTCAGTTCATTTTCGTGATTAAATTCGCTTCTATCTTTGTATGATGTACGTACATTTTGCTTTATATCCGTCATAAATCTTGTGCGCACTACCATAGACGTCTATAAAACTTCACAACGTGTATAACAGTCGAGTCACTTTTTTTTTTTTTTTTTTTTATATTAAATATTTCTATCGGTTTTTTTTTCTAATTGAAAAATTGCTCGAAAAAAACGCGTTAACGCGAATATTATTATTATATTCTTCGAAGCGGTAATATATTTTGCAAATGTATTCTCCCGTGTAAAATTATATTAAACGCAACTGTGTTAAATCGTATCGTTTCAATTTTTAACGTATCGCGCTTTTAGATTAGTTTTTATTTTGACGTCAATTGATGCTCCGGCGTATAGTCAACGGGAAACAATGCGCCGTGCGCGCGGGGCGAGACAAGCCCGTTCTCCAATATAAATCCATTTTAATTAAAATAGAAAACGCGCGCGAACTCGCGACGCGTTAAAATACACTATTCGCTTCGAGAATTTCAAGGACGATTCTCGAAGCAAATTGCCCGCGACGTGTTGTACGCGCGCACACGTGCGCGCGCGACTCTCTTTACAACGCTCGATTTTTTCCGTCGAGTGTATATATATTTATGTGTGCGCGACCGATCGTCTTTCGATTAACTGGTAAAAATAACCGAATTATATTCTTACTTTGAGGCGCGAAAGTTTTTCCCGTTCTAAGCGACAAGACGGAGTTTTCTTCACACAGCCGAGCGGTAAACTCACAAAACGACGAATAAAAAATATCAGCGCGCGCGCGCGCGCGGTCGGTGCTCTCCTGGCCCTCTTTTCCTTCGAGCTGATGAAAGAAAAGCGCGCCCGCTCCTTATCTTACGTCCTCATAAATTAATTTGCAAAGCGGCCAGAAGTATTTGCTCCGCGGCGGCGCAGCCCTCCGTCTCAGACGTTTTACTCTCCCGTCGACGGACGCGGGCGGGAACTTGAGGCGAAAGCAAAAGTACAAAGCGCGACGCAGGGCAAAGATTTTAACGGAGGTCTCTCGGGGGTTTCCTTTCCACTTTGCGGAGAGAAGTGCCTACTACTCTTCTCCGAAACTGCCTCTCCGTCTCTCCTTTCCTTTCTCCCGGTTGCTTGCTCGTGGGCCTTTTAAATCAGTTCATAAAGCGATAGAATCATGCCGCACAAATAAATGACGTTTATTCCGACCGAGAGTAGAAGCTTCTTGTGGGGCAATGTTTTATCCACGCGTTATATACTGGTAGCGGCGGCGAATAACGCGCGGGGACACACGAGCAATGAAAGAAAAACGGAATTCTCAAAAAATGTCAACCGGAGTAAATTCTACCTTTTTCTGCGATAGCACGACCCGCTTGGCTGTGCCAGAGTCTGCCAACGGCAGCAGCGCGCGCGCGGCCGTTCTACATCATATTCTTCGGTAGAGAGATTTTCTTCTCTACGAAGAAGAAAAACGCTCCCTTCGGCGTCCGCGTTCGCGGATTCTGTTGTACCTACCTACGTACGTACCTACCGCTCGTCGGCATTCCTGAAATGCGCGAGGCGCCCGCGAAGCTTTTCTTTCTGACCTTTTCTTCGGGCAACGCGCGTGAGACGAGGAGCCGCGAGGAGGAGGGGTATAGGAAAGAAGGTTTCTTCGTCGCGGGTCTCTCTCTCCTTCTCTCGGAATAAAGAAGTGGTTTCTCGGGCCTCCCGCGGGAGGACCGCCAGCCATCTCAAATTAATTCTTTAAGCGACGAGATTATTTTTCCAAAGTGGCCGTTTATCAGCGAGAGACCAGCTGTTGAAAAACGCAAACCCGTCGTTCTCGCAAATTTCCCGGCGGAGGAACGGCATTGCGCGCTTATTTAAATCCGAAAACGCGCCTCCTCTTTTTCAAGGGCCATTCGCTATATAACGCGATCATACCTTGAAACGACGCACGGCACCCTTGTCGAAGTGATTTTAAATTTGATTATCGCCGCCGCGCCTGTAATAATATCCGTGACGAGGGTCACCTCGCCGCCGCCGGAGGTTTATTAACTTTATCGTTTGGCATATTTTATGATCCCGCCGTCGCGCAATCGCGCGCAATAAACAATCGATACGCGCACAAATCATCCCCCGCCGCCGTCGCCGCCGCCGCCACCGCCGCTGCCGCCGGCGAGAATCCCCGATTATCGTCATTACCACACCGACGCTCGGATTTAACGGCTCGTTATTTTACCAACGGATTATTATCGGGAGTCGGCCGATCTCCGTCGCGCGAAAAACAACCTCTCTCCTTTCCTCAGGGAAAAAAAATCAGGAGAGGAAAAAAACACGTGAAACACGATACGCTGTTGCGAGTCGCGATAATTTTCAACCCGGTGGTGGTGGTGGTGCGCTCACGAAATATCGCGGGGAGAGGAAAGGGCAGATAAATTTCCGGCGCGCGATTCAAGTTACATTTTAATCGGAATTTCATCGCGGTTTCGTGTCTTGATAGCGCGCGCGGCGGCTTTATTCCGTCGTAACTATTTCCCTACCTCCTCCTCGTCCGTTACTAGCATGTACACACGTTGTGCACACAGAGTTGCGCGCTTGTGTGTTATACAGCGGGGTTATAATATAGTTTATATGCCGGACCCCGAGCTGCGGCTGAGTGCACTTGGAGATGTGGGGCATCCGTCGTCTAATGATAACAGTTTCTGTACCGACATGGTGAACCTCAGCCGACTCATCAGCAGATTTCATTTATATATATATATATATGTATATGCGCGCACACGCATACGCATCCGCACCGTTGATCGCGAGTTTATCGCTGTAAAATTAGCAGTAATAGTTTCGTGCATTTCCTACCCTCTAATAAAATTTCGGGATTGAGTTACGAAACACCGAACTCAATTGGAACGAGCCCAATAACTTCACACTTACCAATCAAATCAGACAATTTATCAGGGGAATCGAGCGGAAACTCGTGGAGGAGTTATTTGCTTTTGAGTAGAATAATATCATCTTTTCTTTTTTTTTTTTTTTTTTGATTATGAAAGCAACATTTGTTGCGCGTTTAATTACGCGACTGCGCGATTATTTATTATTTCTTCCGTCGAAAACAACACACAACACACAGCTTCGCTCTGTGTGCACGCGGAGATTTTCCACGAGTTTGTTTACGAGTTTCTTCTTTGTGTCCCGCGAGCACGTGCGCGTGTGTACGGTCTCTTTCTCTCTCTCTTGATAATCCTACGTAAAATTTACCAACAAATTCGCGATGACTGTCCTTTACAGGGTTGACGCGCGGCTGTATCAAGTTAATCCGGAAAGACAAAGGCCAGGCAACGAGCCGAAAGCCGAGGCGACTCGCGCTCCAACGTAGCGCTGAAAATAAATGAGTAATGCTCTTTGCAGTTTGCGTAGAGGCTTTTGTTACCCGGATGTCGACCGGGAATGTGAAAACGCACCCGACAGGATTTAAAGTACTCCGGGACCGTCATATTAGTGCGCTGTCTGCCAATTAATTAGCAAAAAGCACACGCCTTATTCTCGCGAACGGTCGAGGAAAACATCTCTTTCTTCAAGTGTTCCTCTTTTTTTCTTTTCTCTTTTTTTCTTTTTTTTTTTCCTTTTTTTTTCAAACGTTCTCTCCGAATGATTCTTTTCCGCGACGTAATTCACGAGCGAAAGAAACGGGAGAGAGAATAATTTTATAATTAGTAAAATTACGCACTGTGCGAGAATGTTACATCATTTTCAAAAAAAACGGCGTGTTTTATCTTTGTGAAATTTATGGTATACGCTATATTATAAATTTCAGATTGTTTGAAAATTTGTTGCACGGTGAAAAATTTTGTCCAAGTGTAAACATAGATTAGCGTGTATCTGTACACATCTGCAGAGTGAGTTCGGACCGTCGCTTTCCGTTGGCGCTCATTGGCTCGCATTAATTAAACACAATTAATAAATATTGCAAATCTAATTACCTCAATAAATATCGCAAAATGAGAAAATAACTTTTCAGATTGACTCGATATATCTTCACATTTCGGCCGCGTCAAAATGTTTTCAGACACCTTGTACATAGTATTATGTACGTGTGTGTTACATATTAACGTTTACATACAGCCTCAGACCCGATTCCGCAATTTGATTTGCAGCGCGAGAGAAGAAAGGGGACGAAAGCAATCATATTAATGATTTAAGGAGCTCGGGAGGGGGAGGAAGGGGGGAGGGGGAAAGGGGAAAAGGGTATTTAATGAACATAGGAACTGCGCGATGAATGGAATTTAACTTAATGGCGGGCGGAGCGATACCGGCGAAAGTTCGAAGTTTGTCGGGAGCGCGGGTATATACTAAATGACGTGACTTATCTCACGTCGCGTGAGTATGTGTGTGCGCCGCGCGAAAATTGATCCTTATCTCATTACGATTTGACTCGCGCGCGCTCGTTTGTCTTTGTCGGACGTGATTAAGCGAACCGTTATCAATAAGTTTCGCGGAGAAGCCCCGAAGGAGCAGCGGTCCCGCTGGCTATCCCGTGTTCGGAGGGGAGGGGGAGGGGGTTGTTCGAAAGTTCGACTACCGCTACTTAAACTATCCCCTTCCTACCCTCTACTTCCCTCAGAGATCAAAGCTTCGGGGGGGGGGGGAGGGTTGGAAGAGATTCTTTCCTTTCGCTTGTGCCGTCTCTCTCGCTCTTCTCTCACACGCTCTCCTCGTTTCTCTCTCATTTCACTTTCCGCTTCACTTAGGTTTTTCTTTCCGGACTACAAGTGAGTCGACTTTTATTTAACACACAACACGTTTTTTTTTCCCTCCTTCGCACACACGCGCGACGATCGTGTTTCTTCTTTTGCTTTCGTTTTTTGCGCCGTTTTTTTTTCTACCTCGGTTTTTTCTTTCTGCTTTTTTTGTTCGCAGATTTCAGACGATGTCAGATCTTTTTTTCGCAACGTCGTTTCGAAGAAACGATTCGGGCCACTTGGCCTCCGCTGATCGTTGTTTCGGCCGTTTATCTCGTTTTCTTTGACTTCTCTATCTTTCTCTCTCTTTCTCTCTCTGCGTCCATCCCCGGATTGAAACCACAAATCGAACGCTAGGTAGTTGATTAAATCTATTGAGACGTGTCCAAGTCGTGCATCCGAGCGATATTTTGAAGTTCTCTTTTTGTTGTCAGCTCTTTTCGAAATGAAATGAAAAGGTGCTGAGTTTCGTTAAACGTATATATGAATTAGCTCCGTATCGGCATAGTCGACAGAATTTTAATACAACATTGTTTTCGTTGTATGTCAAATTCCCATTTATTGCACGAATTTTTGTCTCATACGTTTTTTTTTTCTCGAGATAGCGCGAGATCTTTTCCTTTCGGGAAAAATCACGCATTTTAGGGCGAGAAACGGCGTCGTGTTTCTTCCGGGTCCGGAAACAGATGTCTTCTCTCGAAAAACATGAGAGAGAGTGAACACACACTTTCTATTATTCATCTCGTCATTCGATTTTAACTTGATTTTTTTTTCGTTTTTGTTTTTTTTTCCTCTCCCAATTTTCTCCGTCGCGCGATTGAATGTTTGCGTTAAATAATCGCGTGGCGCATTTTCGCGTCATGCGCCATACGTGAATTATCGAAGAGAGATGGAGAGATTGTTTCGTTTTTTTTTTTTTTTTTTTTTTTGATGTATAGAATATTAAATCCCACGAAATCGCACACATGTTTCTTTCGCGCTGTGTGTTTCAATCGCTTCGATCAGCAACCAACAAATCTTTCATTCGCGTCGTCGACACCATCGGGACACTCGTGTCCGGGCGAATGTAAATCGTGAAAATGAGGAATTGAATATTGATCCGTATAAATTTAAATCTTTAATTCGCGCTCGTCCGCGTCGGCCGTCCCGATATTCATAAAGAATTCAATCGAATTCAGTGTCATTTTTTTTTTATAATTAGTTCCGATAAATGGATTTTTTTTTCAACTATCCGGTTTATTTTGTGGGAAATAATAACACGTTTTCCACTGATCCGTTAGGCAGCTTCGCCACCCGTCTGCCGAACAGTACCAAGTAATAATTAAACATCTTTCTCTCATAATTTATGAGAGAGAACATATTTTATCAGAGAAAATCACAATTTGCATTATATTTGTAAAACTACAGCCTGTTTCACATGAAATGTAACTCGATGATGCTGTAGCATCTACAAAAGCCTAAAATTAATAATAACGAAGAGCGTCTATTTTTGTCACACACACATACATGTACAGAAAAGTTGCCATCAATCACACCGTGACGGAAACCATTAGCCAGAAATTTATTAAATTTTGCTTATTGACTGCAGCAGTCGTCGTCATTAATCACAACGACGAGTCTGTCCAAATGTTATTCTCGTGACGTATGTTTACCTCGTTCTAGTGCGCTGCCAATTGTTGTCGGAAGTCGTGGTCTGCGAAAAGTTTCGCGTGCCTGTTGAATCATTTTCTGTCACAGACACACTAATTGTTGCACAGTGGCGACGGAAGCTGCTCTCTCTCTCTCTCTCTCTCTCTCTCTCTCTCTCTCTCATTTCGAAACTCCATCTAGGAAATAATTTGTTTGCAGAAGTCTATGAACGACGAAAGAGAGAGAGAGAGAGAGAGAGAGAGAGAGGGAGGAAGAGAGAGAGAGACAAAGAAAGATTGAGAATCATATCGCATTTCGCAGTCGCGTGCACATCGAGGAACAAAGAGAGAAAGAAATCAAAGATCGTCGGATCTCATATTTTCCGATTGAAAAGTCGCGAGGTATTCGCGGTATTCCGAAGGTTAATGCCAACAATGAGTTCTCGTGCCGGGGACGCAAATATCCGGGCTTCGCATCAAATCGAAGGTCAGAGATTTGAATCTTGTATTGTATATTATACACGCCTCTTTTATCGGTTTCTTGATTTGTCGGTGTTTATTTTCTGTATTATGGATATATATATATATATATTGCAGATATATAAATCATATCAGCGAGGACGTTTATTATTATCTGCCGATCGATATATCTACCTACGATACGTCTGCATAACTTTATTTTAGTTCGTACAGATTTGTAGGTATAAGATAAAGACACAATTTCGTCGACACACACATTTGTCAGACAAATATTTGCAGAGTTACATATTTGGTTCATTTTGCGATATCACATCAGGTTGAATTATAAGTTTGTCATTTTCTTGTCTAATTAATGGAACAACATGTAGCGCAAATCGTTATTGTTGTTTTTTTTTTTTAAACAAAGATTTCGTTCAAGGCAATGAACGAACTGAAACGCGCGAGCGCGTTACAACACAAGTTCTCATTTAGAGGCAATTTTAAATAGATGAATGGACTTGTTTTTTTTTAAATCGCGTGGCTCGCGGGTTCTCACGTAACTTGTGCACAAATCACCGCGGCGACTCGCGCCAGGAGGAAATCCCCAGTCCGATACAAACTCGGGAGATAAAAAAGTTTCTATACTCACACACGCGCGCGCGCGCGCGCGCAAGGGAAGGAAGGGAAGGGTCTTCGCCCGGGCCGGTGTTTATCCGATCGTCGTTTTCATCGTACATTACGCATTCCGTTCGCGTGAGGAAAATCTCTTTGAGAAGTGCAGTGGAAATTGGAAAAATCTCTTTGGCGGAAGTTTCTCGCCGCGACTAGCGGCGAAACCAGAGTGGGAGAGTAAGAAAAAGAGATAGAGAGAGAGCGAAACGGAACAGAGAGACGAGCGGAAAGTCCGGAAGCTTCTTGGGAATCGATGTGCTCGTCGGTATCGCGGAAACTTCCTTATTTGGAATTTTCGTGAGCCCGTTCGCGAGCGCGCGCCCGCGGGGACGATGTAAATTTTCAGAAAGAGAGAGAGAGAGAGAGAGAATGAGGAAAGACTCCGAGAGCGAAAGACGACGCGGTGTGATGGTTACCCCAGGTACGTCGGGGAACGACGATACCGAATAACCGAGTAACCCGGGTCATGCCGTTTGATCTTCCAGAAATTCGAAGATAATTCCCAGCAGCAGTACGGGAACCGCGCGCGATGCACCTTCGAGAGAATCTCAACGAGACAGCATTTCTCCCCCGAGTCTTGTAACTATCGTACGTCAGGAAGGTACGCGCACACGTTGCCGCGCGAGAGATGCTTTTCCCGTGCCCGTGCCCCAGATACATTCGAAAGATGACTGCGGTTTCACTCCCCGCCGAAGAGGATTGAAATTGTAAGGCGAAAATATTTCCATTGGGGCGCATGCCGTTACCCGAACAGCCCCGTTGACGGCTCTCTGACGGCGAATATCTCACGTAAGGAGGAAAATAAACGTAAAGAGATACACACGCAAAATTCGACCTCGCCCTGTACGCTTAAAATCGTGGAAAACCTCTATAGAGTTTTTGCCGAAATAATTGTCGCGCGTGTCGTATACACGCCGATTTTCCGGTAGTTCATTTGCGCGTCAACAACGCGCTCGATTCGATATTTTACAAATGTAACAAAAGAGGGAGAGATAGAGAGAGAGAGAGAGAAAAAGAGAGACACGCTATTACTGACAATATTTACATTTTACTCGGCCGCGAATGTGACGATTAACTTTTCAACCTATCGTGCTTTTTGCGCGCGCGCGCGCGCGTTATTAAGCTTGATATTATTTTATACCAAACAGAGTGGAAACAAATCCGATAAGGCAATTAATGTTCTTCCGAATGAATGGGTCTGTATTACCATAATATAATTTTACAATTTATGAAACATCGCAGCTCTGGATATAGTAATAATGTAATTAATGTTCGCGTTAAGTATTAATGCGGTATTGCAATTTTGTGTATGTATGTGTGTGTGTGTGTGTGACGCATTGACACGGCTTTATAATACGGATATATAAATCGGGTCTTATCGGATTTGCTGGCATTCCGACAAATAGCGGCCGTAGAAAGGCGGAGAGATCCATATATATATATATATATATATATATATATATATATGTATATACATACATATATCTGTACACGTAACGCGGGATCAAAAGCAAAAAAAAAAAGAAGCTTCGATTAAGTGCAACCTCGATAACTCTTTAATTACCTGACTTCGTTTGTGAGCGCTCGCCATATATTCCACACGCGCTCGCGTGTTTTCCCTTCCCCCTTCCTCTCTGCTTCTCCTCTTCCTCTTCGCGGATATATTTTACGACGCGATGAGTATAGATTTCCGGGATTCCGGACGAGAATCTCGGGCCATATCGCGTGAACAAATAACCTCATCATCCTCGTTCGATTGCTGAAAATTGCTAGAGCATCCCCCGCGCGCATCATTTCTCTCCCTCTTCTCCCTCCCCGTCACACTCTGTGTGTTTCTTCACGTACATATATATATATATCTCGAGAGAGAGAGAAATCGATATCCGTCTCTCTTTCTCTGTTTATCTCTCTCTCTCTCTCTCTCTTTCTCTCTCTCTCGCAAAGAAGCGTATTGTAACTCTATTATTTCAAAGCACATCGTGCAGAACAAATTGAATTTCAGAAGCGCGCGAGCAAACATACGTATTCGGAATTGTCACGAGCGATATGTAGAACGCGATAATTAGAAAGTTTTGTAGAACGTGTAATTAGAAGAGTGTGTTTTTCTTTCTTCTCGTTCAAAAAGATCCAATCGATTCCGCAATCTTGTTCGCTTACCGTTAATTACTTACGTTCGCGAATCGCGCGCGCGCGCGAGTTTTCATTGCGGGGGAATGTTTTTGATGCGTGCAGTGGCGCGCTCGATAATCTTCTCGCTGATTAAAGCGCGGAATTACCCTGGAAATTATTACGGACGTTATGAACGACGTCGCGGTGGGTTGCGCAAGATCGTAGATACTTACCTCCGTTTAATATTTGCCGCGCGTTACGGCAGCGCGGAATCCACGGCGTGGTGCAACTCCGGTTCGCGCCGTCTGATTTCCTGAAATTCGAAGATAATATCCCCCCTCCCTTTCCCCCCCCCCGGAATGGCTTGTTACAACGCGCTATTTCGAAAATAATAGCCTCAATCTACTCGCGGAATAATAACGGGATAACGTTTGGGAGTGGGGAGGGGAGGCGCTTTTGAAATGTTAGCACGAAAATGCGAAGTGAAACATGCCCGAGTTTCGTCGGACATCGAACGCTCTCGGTATCGAACCGAAAGGATTTCTCTTTTATTCATCAGAAACGACAACGGTTTTTTTTGAAACAATTTCTAATCTCTCGGCGAAACTGGCAACGGTTTATGCGCGGTTTGCTAATGACGCAAATTGTCGAGTGTTTCTCTTGAATTATGCAGATTGTGTCTGTACACAGTTTTGTTAGGACAAAAATATACCATCACGTGACGACCTTGGAAACGAATACGGTTTGCGAGAGACCGCTTTTATATAAATAGAATGTAGAGTGTGGTCTATAAATACAGTGCGGTATATAAATAGATGGAAATGTGTGCCGCCCCTTTGTGTGTGTGTGTGTAGGCGAGACAAAATTATAGATCGTAACAGATATGCCACGTAACCTCGGGCGAGAACTTTCAAAGGCCGCGGCAAAGCTGTAACCAAATAATACTGTTACGCCGTCTGATCTTGAGAAATTCAAGCACAATTTCTACTAAAAGCGCCTGTTGCTGAGTACCGGTATATATAAGGATGCGATAACGATAGTCATGTATTCTCTCCGACGCTCGCAACGCTCTTATTAGACCGTCGACGACGAGAAACGACGGGGAAGTGATGTCATTAACATAATATTACTCAGCGAGAGAGTCCGTTTGAATAAAAGTCTTTATACGAAGCGTCATCTTTCACGAGAGTTCGAAAAAGACACTCGATATTGATTAGTTTGGTGTTTTAAATCGGTTCGATTTTTTTTTTCGTGGCGCGCGATATTTCGATAAATAAACGGAGATTGTATTTGACGTCACTCTGTGTACGTGTGTTACACGACAAAGAATCTACTACTTAAAGAAATATTATCTTTTTATCAATTGGTGTTACCGCAGGTTTTATTGCGCACTTTTAATTAAGAGGCATTAATTTAGAAAATTGATAAACGAATTCTGCAGAACAATAAAACTCCAGCAGCGGGCACGGAGCAGTCCATCGCGGCGTAGTGGTTTCGTTTTTAGTATCACCGTGACATTTCAATCTGGTTTTTAAAGACACGTGACTAAAGTAGTCACTTTAGTCACGTGTTGTTTTTTCACTTTTCCCTTTCTCTATTTTTCGAGTTTGATTTTCATGCGTTTTTTTTTTTTTTTTTTACATCTTTCATTTGATGGTTTGTAAGACGGTCACGCTTTGTTTCGTTTTTCTGCGTATTGGCGAGTACCGGATTTACACAAAGAGGAAACACAATACGTCACCTTTCGGCGTCGCGTATTATTATTATTACTATTATTATTACTCGCGACGATGAATAGCCAATGCCCTTTATAGTAATCATTTACGGAACGTGGCGTGTAACAGGCGACGTGTAGTAAAGGGCTGCGGAAACAACTGTTGTGAAATCATAGAGGAGCGGTGTACTATCTCACACACAAGCGCGCGCGCGCGCGCGTATTTTCCTTCCCAAAGACCGGACGAGCAGGTTACCAAACAACCCGTGGGTGTGCGCCGCGTTTGATCTGCAGAAATTCGAAGATAACTCTCTCTTTCCCCCCCCGTTCTCCGGCGCCGAACTCATCCCTCGGGGGTCTTATGCGGCGGAATATATATTGGCCTCGGCACATGCCAAGCAAATCCGTAAACGACCTCTTAGATCGTATTGTTAATTATACTTGAAAAGCACTTTGGAAAGCGCTCTTGTGCGCGCTACGTCGAAGGTGGCGCGGAGGTGGTGGTCGGGAGTTATGAAGTTGTACACGATATCGAGAAACATGTAGCATTCGGACGCGCACTTTCGGAACCGAGAGCGAAGTTTCGCAACCGAACAATAATATAGTTTCGGTATAGCGACTAAACACAACACATCCGCGTCCTTTGTTTAACCGAGTTAAAAGTTGCGGAATTTCAGATGAATCGTCAAATCCTTCCTCTCTCTCTCTCTCTCTCTCTCTCTCTCTCTCTCTCTCTCTCTCTCTCTCTCTCTCTCGATCGTTGTTTGCGACAATTGATTTTGAACGTCTCGTCGCGCG
Source organism: Pseudomyrmex gracilis (assembly GCF_002006095.1). NCBI lineage: Eukaryota > Metazoa > Arthropoda > Insecta > Hymenoptera > Formicidae > Pseudomyrmex > Pseudomyrmex gracilis. The sequence goes on along the minus strand of NW_018020791.1, from coordinate 87,743 downwards.
ATAACACTATTCGCATTAGATACAACGCACGAGCGAGCACGACAAAAACAAAAACAAAAAAATATTTCGCGCGCAAAAGAGAATTCGGGATTTTGTTACGCAAACGGATGGTAACGCCGCCGTCCGGGCGTCATCAATTCGTTTCTCTCTGGTTCCATTGAAAAGCTACGATTCGTTAAGGAATTTCTTCAAAGCGTCGAGAGAGGGTCGGGAAAACGGGCCGCCCCGCGTCTGGCGAAGCAACTCAACGTTAATAATACTTATGATCATTACGAGGGGGTTTGCGCACAGAAAAGAAATTGACGCGTTTATTAAAGATTTGCTCGCTCGCGCCTTAATGAATGCGCGCGGCGTGACTTCGAGAGTTACAATCTTCCTCCCCTTCTCCCCCCCCGTCTCTTGCCTTATTCACGAGTCGTCTCGCTTCCTACGTAACGCAAAGTCGCATTTCGTCATAAAACGTGCAAAATGACGCGGGAATATACCGGGCGTTTAAACTGCAAGCTTTGAAAATCGCATTGTGAGGAGGCGCATTTATGCATGAGACATCCGAAAGATACGACAAAGTTTGATTGAGTTTTCAGCAAAAGTGCTATATAAGCTCTGACGTTTATTGCGCGCGTAATTTTATGAAATTCAATTGAACAAAATTGTTTTTAATCGCATTCGACGCAAAACTATTTAATTTTCTTCAAAAGAAATCGAATGACAATATACAACCTTTGTTAAGCGCGTGTTATTTCTTTTTTGCGCGACACAATAATGCGAGCTAACACACATACATTCGCGTGCGTGCGTTCTCTCTTTGTAAAAAAGAGAATTTACAAAGTCAAACGCTTGAATGTAACTTGATTTTTCTTCTCTTTCCTTCCCGATCTTTGTGGCCGGTTAATAATTTACCGCCGCGAGTCAGTAATCGGATTCCTTCATTTTTATCGCGAACAACCCGCTCCGCGATACAACCGTTCTATTTATTTGCGGTAAGTCGGTTAAATCCGCGCGAAAGGTTCCGCCTTTATATACACAAGTCCTCCTCTCCCCCTCTGCCCTCCCCCCTTTTCCCCCGCCCCTTTCCGGTCGATCGATGGTGGATATCTCTCGCGGGCAGAATGGCGGTTTTCGCTCGTGAGAGGGAGGCTGGGAGCGGGAGTGGTTGGTAGATTTTATCGGTGGCGTTAACGCCTCGCTTGCTCGTATTTTAATTAAGTCTAATTCAAGACTGCGGAAGCTCGCGACTGGGTCGACTGTAAAGTGAAATAATGTCGGGTACCTCTTCCCACCTTTCCCCCGGCGGCCTGTTCTTTTGCCGTCCTCCCGCCGCCGCCGCCGCCGCCACTGCGCTGCGAAGCGCGCCGAATTTATATTACGACAGCGCGGCGCGTGATGACAGTAGCTGTCACGAAAGTAATGTATATTCATTTTCGCGTTTCCCAGACGCGACGGGATAATTTCTCTCGTCGGCTCACGTTCCTTCCGATCTCGCCGCGAGGTTACACACCTTTTGCTTTGTGTATAACCCCGCTCTGTACTTGTAAATACAAACCCCGCTCGTAAAACGCGATTTGGAGCGATTTGCCGTCCCGTGCTCTCGCGTGCGCACGCGAACGAGTGTTCGAGCGAAAAAAAAAACGTTGACGAGCGCAATCGCTTGCTTCGATGTAAAACTGATGAGAGAAGATGCGAAAAAGTGTCTCGAACGCGTCAGGAAGCTCTCGTTTCGAGAAAATTTTATATATTTTTGGGATAAATAAACGGAGATTATATTTGGCGTCACACACTCTATGTGTGTGAGTTTAAACAACTTGAAAAACTCTTGTTAATTTTCTTAACAAATTATATTCTACGTAAGAAAATTAACGTGTGAGAGTATATTGAAAGAAATTACTTCTACGCGGGGGAGTTAATTATTAGATTAAATCTTTAATTAAACAAAACAAATTTCAAAATCCTTTTCGAGAACGGGAATAAATGCGAGAACCTCAGAGATGAAAGCACATATTTTCTCTCTTTGAGCCGCGGACGCAATAATCAAATAACGAGCGCAATGTACACAATATTCTTAGTATTTTCGTAATTAAACTTTACGTAACAACGTTCGTTTCGCCCATTTACACGGGTCGAGAGGAGGATCTAGTCCGCTCGGTCTGCTTCTAAGCCGACCGGGTTACGATGGATAATTAAAAGATTCAACCCTGCATCATCCCCGAAGGATAGATTTTGGATCTGTGCCAGGTCCGCGGGATCGTCTCTCGATGCGATGGTAAGCTCGCGCTCGCGCGCCAGGAACATGTTGCAATCGTTTATGAACAATTTCAAATCTCTTGCAACTTTCAGCGTGCTCGTGACATCGCCCGTCGTCCGCCCGTTAAAATTTCCGTAACAGTTACCGCGTACACAAAATAGTTTCGATATTACTCGACTGCGAAAGACGAGAATATCGGCGAAACTCATTCGCGGATGGCAGCAAATACATGTATATGCGCACATATACGTGTACGGGAATCATAAACCACCGCGTATATCCCCGTTTGTACGTGTGTGTGTGTGTTGTTATTTCTTATACGCTAACAGTTTTTTGTAAAAAAAAAAACTATTTCAAACGCCGAAATAGAGTATTATTAAATATAGAGAAATAACATAAATATGTACCTTTATCTTGTCTTTTTAATTGTAAAAATATATTTTCACATTTTTTACAATTTTTCTCTTTAACTGACAGTTTAATATCCGTTCTGTGATATCCACGCGACGGCGCTAACAAAGAAGAAGTAATTAGTTTTTCCAATGAAAATATTGTTATTTATGTTCGGAGCTTAACGGAATATACCCTTTTTATTGTCGCGGATACTTTATGTCACTCTCTGTGCCGAGCGCGCGCGCGCGCGTCTCTTTCTCTCTCATTCTTCTCTTTCACCTCGTAAAAGTGCGTCCCTCGGATCGCGTATGATCCGATTCTCGGCTCGCTGTAATTCCTTTAAGGCGCGCGTTACGTGAAAGCGGTCGGATAATGCTAAATGTGATTTACGTAGCTCGTTAGCTTGATTACTCGGCAAATGGTAACAACGGCTGTTGAAATATATATATATATATATATATATACTCGGGCAAAATCCTTCACCAAGCGTCGGCAATCCTTTTCGCCGACCGAGCTCCACCCCCTCCCCCCTCCTCCCTGTTCCTTTTTGGTTCTTTCGATCCGCAATTTAGATCCCGTGAAAAATTGTTTGCGATTTTCGTCATAAACCTTCGTGATCTTGTCTCTCGCGACGATTTAGACGATTTCCCATCTCTCCCCACGGGAAAATTGTGTTGTGTAACTTTTGCGCAAGAGTTTCTCGCGGCGCCCGCCTATGCGTGACACCACGGGGAGAAACGCACATCCACGTGTGCGTTTTGTACGTGAAAGGGATTGTTTGCAATAATATTTAACGCTCACGCGATAATTGTCGCGCCGCCACCGCCACCCTATAGTCCCGGTTGCCTCGAAAATGACTTGATTATCGTCGCGGGCGGCGGCGTTCGCGCGATTGCGTGCCGCTCGTATTCGCGGTCGGTATTAAATGTGGAAAATGCGCGGTCCGATGGTTCGCTATTGTGTTAACGAATTTTCCGCATCGTCGGCGAACGCCGCCGCCGGCTACCGTCGATGGCGTCGGTGCTCTCGCGCGACGAATACTTTCATTACATTTGTCCGTTTGGGTCTTTCGTCAATTATTATTGCAGCGCGCGCGCGCGCCGCAAACGGGAATTTATTTCGTTGGGATAGAAACGTCAAACCTCTGTGAGCGCGCGCGAGAGAAAAAGTCGATGAAAGATCTCTCAGGCAACGTTATATTGAATAACAACGTGTATTTTTTTCTGTTCTTTCATGATTTTTTTTATGTAGAAAAAATCTCAAATCACACACGCACACAATTATTTCAAGTTGCTCGACATTTGCGGATTTCGCTGGGGACGTATCTGCAATTTAGTTAACTTCACTCCCGTGTCATGACCCGATTGTTCGTAAGAGGATAATGTTTTATCGCTACAAAGTATAAGTTTTTAGCTTTATTTTTATACTTTCTTTCCCCGCCCCATACGGTCGTAACTAACTTTCTCACATATGCCGGAGTGTTACCGCGATCCCTTGATTATTGATCGCGTCGTCATTTGGGGCAATTAAATCGAATTTCGGCGAGCTTCTCTCTCTCTCTCTCTTCCCGACGGAGACGGCGATTCGTTTATTCGGGCCTATGTGGCCCCGGGAGTAATATCGCTTCATGACTGCCAATCAAGGGTGCGAGCGTGCAAGAGATAGAGAGAGAGAGAGAGAGAGAAGGGCCCAGGAGGGGTTGGCATACGCGCGTACATACATGAAGAGCCAGAAGCAGCAACGGCGGCAGCAGCAGCAGCAGCAGCAGCTGTACGTGTAGCTATAGGAGCAATCGAGAGGGGGCGACAACGGCAGCGCCGCTCTGCGGCGAGTTATTGATCGGCGCTGCCCCCCGTTTTCCGTCCTCGTTCACCCCCCCGTTCGAACCCGCTTGCCTTCCTCTTCGTGTACCGCCGCTACCGCCGTGGCGCTCAGGGCCGGCCCTAAGGGCCACGCCACCCCCGAGTTACACGTCGTTCCGTAACAAGGCTCTCTCTCTCTCTCTCTCTCTCTGCCCTTCTCTCTCTTTTTCTTCTCTCCCGTCACCCCTCTTACTTCCCGTAGCGCCGATGGCGGCAGGATGCGCCGCACTCTTGTTCCCCTCTATTATTTCCGCCGTGCCCTCTCTCGTCTCTCGTAGGTCTTTTTGTCTATTGTCTTGTTCTTTTGTGCGCGTCTACTACTACTCTGCGTTCTATGTTCTGATATAAAAATTCTCTCGTTCCGTGTTATTAAAGCCACTCCTCTCTCTCTCTTTCTCTGTCTTTCTCTTTCGCTGCGCCGCTGCGAGAGAGAGAGAGAGCTCGCGCGCGCGCGCGCGCACTGTTGCGCACGGCGTGTAAACTTCGCGGCACGGACACACCGCAGCGCATACATCAACTTTTTTAGCATGGATTTTGTGCACAGGTATATACTTTTTTCTGATGCATCTCGCTACAAATATTTCATATGTACGTTATGTTCTACTCCTGTTTGTCTCAGGATTATTCAATATCGATCGACAGAGAGAGCGGCAGCCGCGCGCGTCGTAAAATTGATTCCCGCCGGGTTGCGTACAATGTCAACGAGATACACACACACACGCACGCACGCACGCACACATCGGTGTGTGCAGCCCGAGCAAACACGCGCCCTCCCCGATAACCGTTTTATATTCTAAAGACTTCTCGGGGATGAACTCGGAATGCGCTTTCGAAAAATATTTCGTTTATATTTTCCGTTAGTTTTAATCTGATCGGAGACGCCGCACGTAATATAAAACGCCGATGATGTTTTCTACCGGAAACGATCTTCTCGCTCTGCGAGATTTTATTTGCAGATCGCGCGCGGCATCGCTCGGCGACGTTCTTTTTCGTCGTCTTATTTCCACGTAAGATGCGCTCCTAGATCTATTTCTCTGTCTGCCGCGGTTGAGAAAGTACGATTCACTGAAAGAACGATTCTCTCAATAACAAGAGTATTTGAAAATTGAAATCTTGCGTCTTCCGTATACTACATTAAATTCCCTTCCGAGAAAGAAAGATAGAAAAAGAAATCCATCGTTTTTTTTTTTTTTAAATATACTCGTTTCTCTCTCACTATCTCGCTATCTCTCGTCTCATAACGAGAGCAGCACTTTGATGCGTGTCTCGCGACAGAGATGATGCGCGATATTTCGCTCGGGAAACGCGATTGCTTTGATCGTATATATATTTTTTCAAGGCGGCATTCTAATTCAAGAGGATTCTCGAAAAATGCCGCTACGAATCGGCAGGATATGTTTTCCTTCTTGCCTCTCCGTCAATTTTTCTCTTCCACCTGTGCTTTCGTTATTTTATATATATATATATATATATATATCCTCGTGGCTTAAGAGTCTTTTGGAATCTATGAACCCGTGGATCTAGAAATCTCGTGAAAACCGGAGGACTCCCGTGAAAGTCAAATCTCCCAGATACCTCGAAACCCAGAGAAGTCGAAGTCCCAATAAAAGACTCTGGGGGAATCTCGGAACGGCCACAATCTCGGAAAGATCAGTGGGTTAATGGTTGGAGTAGAAAAGACAGTAGCTTTATTTCTGTTCTAGAATCTAATAATCCCCTAAGGAGAGACTCCGCACAATGATCTGCAGTGTACCAGGGAAAGAGAAATATATAGATATTGCGTGTATGTACTCATATGTGCAATTTTACTTTTGAACAACTGTAAGTTTCCGCAACTAAAACCGTCATGCAGTTACGAGGGTTCCCGTGCAGTTAGAGCTCGAAAAAGTTGGTTCTTTAAAAAAAAAGAAACAAAAAATAAGTAAAATAAAAGAGCGCAAAAAAAACAAAAAAGAAAATACATACACATACACACACACACACACAAGAGAAGTTAACAAAATAAAAACTCTAGAATTCTCAGACGTTACGGATCTTGAAATGATTTTCGCGGAAACTCCGCCGCAGTCGCTACACGCAAGATAGTCCGCGTAGTCAGTATCCGAACGCGGAGATTCTCGAGATTGCACTTTGCGAAATTCTCTTCGGTCCAATTTACAAATTGGTGCGATGGGATCCCCCGCAGCTTCCCGGGAAAGCTGATAGGGTGGTGGAAGGTGATCGCAACCCGCTCCTTCTCTCTCGTCTTCGCCTTTGACGTGGCGCACGGGCCGGACGCCATCGGCGTCGTCGGACGTGCGCCGGATAAAAAATTCCAGCCTCGAGTCGCGCGCGGTTAGTTGCTTTAATAGAATCAAACTTTAATTCGGTTAAAGTACACGGCGCGGTGGAATTAACGCCGCGCTTCGCTTCAGCGCGCCCGTCGCCGCGCCTTTCGCGCGCGCGTCACGTCTACCTCTTTTGCGGGATTTTGCTCGCGAACACTTGCGCATGTTTATCTCAATTTCGCCGGATTACTTTAATCAAGTAATTAACGTTTGTTCGGCTCTCGCGCTGCCGCGAGCTCGCGCTACGCGATATTCGAGTTTATTAGTTCCGTCTCTCGCTCTCTTTCTCTCTCTCTCTCTCTCTCTTTGTTTTCTTTTTCTCCTCGTACGAACGCGCGCTCGTTCTGCTTTCTCGAAACGCTCCTGACTTACTCCTTCGCATCCAATTTACGAAATTGTGAGCCGACGCTATTCTCTTGTACCGCTCTCTTCTTCAATTTACAATGACGCACCTTGAGGATACGCAGGGCAACCCCGAATGAGACACTTGGGACACGAAGAGAGAAAAAAAAAACTAGCCAATAATACCCTACTCGCTATTCCGTTTCCTTTATCGCTTTATCTTGGAATACATTTATCGAAGGTGCACACGAGCTTTTTCGTGGTTGCAATTTTCTCGCATCCCCTAAGATGGGTGAGATAATTTAATTTGTATCTGCAACTTTTTTTTCCTTCGTCTTTAGCTCCTAATTCCAATTTGTTCACTTAAAACTGTTATACGCGCGCGATATATTTTCGAATAATAACTTCGACAACTTGGTTAATCCCTACAATGTGATTGGGAATTAAAATTCTATTCAACTTTTCTCCATATGAGGTAGTGAGTACTGTATCAGTTGTATTTGTTTACGGTAATATTAATTATTACAGCAACATTTCGAACAAGCGAGTTTTATTTAGTGTCTCACATTATTACGCTTTAGGGAGCGCGATAGTAAAAAGAATCGAGTTTGCAGTGACGGTAAATAATAGAATATTTCATTTCCCGCAAGTTGCCCCGAGTATTGCGGAACGTAATACGAGCGTTTTTTTTTCTTTTTCTTTTTTTTTTTTGTGTTTGTTTTTGCTTTGCATCGTGTAATAATCACGTCGGTTTTTGCGTATTTTACGCAGGATCGTAACCGGATACGCATGAATTTGGTTCCGGCCACCGGCGTTGTTTTGCATATTCTATTGTTTATTTCGGTATTAACGAATTTAAAAACTGAAACAGAGCGCGAACAGCGCGCGCGTGCGGTTTTCCTGCTTTGGAGCTCAGGGTCGGGAGAAAGGGGTAATATATAGAAGAGAGCGACGTCCCTTTCATATACGGGATAGAGGAGGAATGACGAGCTTCCCTCCTCGGTGTAATATGAACCTCTGCCGTTGCGAAATGTAGAGTTTCGTATTTCATTGATACACGAAATGCACAGAAAAATATTCGAGATAAATTGCGCCCGGCTGTAATTCACGATTTCAACCCTTCTCCCCCTCCCCCCTCTCTTCGCCGATCTTTTTTCGCTGTCGCTGTACTGCAGCCAGAATAATACATCGTAGAAAAGAAAATGATTTTCTTTCTTTTCTTTTTTTTTTTATTTTGTTTTTATCACTCCCCCCTCCCTCCGTATATATGTATGTGCGATATCGATAAATCGATGTGAGCGGAATATGAAAATGCAACAATTACCTACACGTGTAACAAAAGAGTTATTATTTTCGAACCGTTTCGAGTTCGTTGTTGCTGTTCAATTAAAATTGCACGCTCGCAAAAATTATTATTATTGAATTTTCCATATGATTTTGTAATTCAATTTTTTTAAAATAATCTCTTCGATTCTCTGTTGCAGGTATGTGTGTGTACACACCATCTCTGTATATATACGCTACGTATGCTTTTACGGGAGAGATATACCATTAGAGCATCAGTAAGTGCGTCTTGTTTTCTGGTTTTCTTTCTATATATATACATATAAATTGTGTGTGTGTTTTTTTTTGTGTCTATATTTCTGCCATCTTTTTACGTCCGCCGATGCGCAACATGCGCAACAAAAATAGCGTATCGGATATCGGGCAGTGGGCGGCAATGTTTCGATTCGCGGCGAGAGAAAAAGAGAAAGAGAGAAACGCAGAGTCGACATTCCCCCGACGACGATGGATCGTCTCGGTTGTCGTGCGACAAGGGAGGATGTATTATCGAGCTGTTGCCGATAAATTATTATAAGGGAAAAATTTTGCGAGAGCGGCCCAATCCCCGCGGTCCGCGAAAGCGAGCGAGAAGCGGAGACCAAGAAGAGAGAGAGGGCGAAATTTTTTTATCGCGCCATAAAGAGGCGCGTCTCGTAAAGTATTATTGCGCGGACGAGAAACGCAGTTAACTTTTACGCGCGCGCCTCGCGATGTGCCGCGCGTCGGAAACGGAGAATCGTCCGTCGTTGCGATGTGAGGGGAAAACCGTTATTTGCATAATTATCGCGCGGGGCGGCTGTTATTCGCGCGCTCGGTAAAACGGTAATGCCCGCGGTAGCATCGGTTTACGATGTAATTATTATTACCGAAGTTATATGCGTGCGCGCGTACGCAAGAGAGAGAGAGAGACAGACAGAGTTTTGTTCGCGCGCTATTAATCGCCAGGTTAATCGCGTGATATTCGAAAGGGAAGAAAGAAGTTCGCCTCTCCGTCGGGAAATAACGTCGGGAATAATTTGTCCCACTCGCGTGACTTCGCAGAAACAGGTTTTTTCGTTGTTTTGTTTGGTTTTGTTTTTAACTCGCATTACATCGATTAACGGGTGATTACCGCGCATCGATGTAATTTATGTGTCGCTCGTATCCTTCGACAACGCGATCGCGTTAAATTGAGCGTCGTCAGGTGGATCAGCGGGGCGCGATCCGGTGCTAAATCGCCGGTAGCAGGTAGCGCAATGGTCCGTGTGCGATAGAAAAAAAAAAAAAAAAAGAAAAAAAAAAGAAAAAAAAAGGAAATTTCTGCGATATACCTACACCGCCGCGAAAACGAAGCGCCAATCGCTTACGTCAATTACCAGAATCGACGGCGCTTACCGAGAGAGTTGTTACATTAACGCGGAAATATCGCTTCCGCGGAGCGATACGCCCGCGCGCGCGCGCGGAACAGCACCCGGCGGCATTCATTTATTTTTCGAATCTCTTTCGAAGAGCTGCAGCAACGCTTCTCTTCTTTTCCCTTCTCTTTATTGTCGGAGTTTCTTGTTTTTTTCTTTTTTTTTTCATAAATTTGTTCGCCCGCTCACGCGGAACATTCGTTTATTCGCTAATTAATGATACGTCCGCGTTTAGTATCCGACTGCGCATCCACACCGAGGGGGGGGGCTAATACGGTAATACTAATTCTACTGTCGCGCTCTTTTCTGGAATTAAAAGCGAAGAGAACTCTTGAATTCAACACTTTTTCCCTCCCGTATTTTCAGTCAGTTCGCAACAGAGAAACGAATTAAATGTAGCGAACGGAGAGTCGCGCGTATCTTTCGCTATCGTACACCTACTCGCGAATTAAATTACATCGCGCGCAGGCGCATGCGTAATTTGCTTTTTCTCTGAAATAATTTCCGGACGATGGAAAATACCGTGGAATATATGTATTTTATTTTCCCTCACTCTGTTACCCGTCACTAAGTATTTTCTTCTTTTCTTGCATTTTAATAACATTTGTCTCGTAAATTAAATAAATCAAATCGCCGCGATGATATTTTCGCTTGTTTCATCTCGAGCGGTTGATACGCGATGTCGACCGCAACGACTCTTGTGATATGACTCGTCGTCTTTTGCGACTTCGTTTCTCCGTTTCCGCAAAATGCCGGGATAAGTAGTATTAAACTAAACCAAAACGAATATAATTTGCTTGCGGGCTATTGCTCGATCTCGTCGCCGATGCGTTCATTTTTGGTCGATGGCGCGAGCGAGAGAAGATAACGGCAAATTGGCGATAACATCTCGGCGGAGCTGCGTAAACTTTGCATTGAGATTAAGGCGAGCGCCCCGGTATTATTCTCCTCGACCGGTAGGTAGGTTTTACCTCTCTCGAGAGACAGAAAGAGTAACCCGATTTGGAGGGGTAAGAGAAAGGAGAGCGGCGCGATATCGCCGGAGAATGGACTTATATATAAGTAGAATTAACCGGATTCGCGCGCGAAATGAATTAGCCCGACATCAAGGGGCAAAAAATGACGAGAGGGAATGAAAAATGTCGCGGTAACAAAATAATTGAGCGCGAGTGGTTAGTTACGTTCTCGTTTCGCTGAGCGCTTGTGACAAGATATATATATTTTTTAACCAAACGGATATACAAACATTTTGCTTCGCTATTTCTGTGTTTTCGCTATGTTTCGATGGTCGCGACTTTTCTGGCAAAATGTAGCTTTAACAAAGCTTTAGCACGACGTTCGAGAGCGAGAAACGAATGTATCAAGACGCGCTTCCGTAAATTGGCGAGCCGTAATTATTATTATTAGCGGGGAACGCGGACGAATTCCTCGAAAGCTCATAATGCCCGGTGTTCTCGAAGCGCGTTTTGCACGCCGCTGCTCGGGAAAATTGCATTTGTGTAGCAAACGCGAGAGAGAGAGAGAGAGTTTGTGCTCTCGTCCTTCTCGCGCTGCTCTCTCGCCGTCGCGCTTTGTAGCAATAAACGGTGACATCGCTAACAAAGCCAACGTAACAGAATTATCCAATTGTTAGTTAAGGTAATGCAGTAATAATATAAATACCGTATGTACCTTTGTTTCGCGCGCAAATTACGATATTTCACGTGATATCTTCGAAGCGCTTTCAGAATTATAGAATACTGCAAATGATTTCTGTTTCTCTCTCTCTCTCTTACACACACACACACACATATATATTAATATAGTTAGTAATACATTGTGCCTAAAATCGATGAAATCGACGAGAGAGAAATATAACAACGGCAGCGGTTAAATTAATCGGTTCGTGTGTGTCATTAAAATATCGCGCGATATCTTTTTTCCGTTTCGGTGTATGGTATTCGATATTTTCGTTGTGTAAGCTGATTCCGATTTGCGTAGGTACGTGATGCCGCCGCGCGCGCGGCTCTCTCTCTCTCTCTCTCTCTCTCTCGCATTCGTGTGCGCCGCTGTCGATATCGATTTACCCGCGCCGCGCGGATTTGATCGGTTACGCACATCGAATTTGCGCGCTCGCTTCCGACAATGGCCTATGGGAAAATGTTTCTGAAAGAGGAGAGGCGAGGAGACGAAGGGGAGAGGGAGAGAGAGGCAGTACCTCGTGTGAAAGAGTTAAAGCGAGCGTTGTAAAGTCATCCGCTTAAACCGACGCGAATTAAATTCGTTCGGCGGATTTGATCTCGCGCGGCGAAAGAAACGCGGACGTCGGGATGACGAAATGCTTCCACGAGATTACCCGCCGGCCGGGCCGTACCCTGGTTCGATCGTTCCGCCGATGGAGGGAGAGAGCAACCGATTTAATTGCACACGCTCACCGTCGCCTTTCTCTTTCTCTCGATCGTTCTTCTTCTTCTTCTTCTTCTTTCCTTTGCCTCCGTCAGCGACGACTCCGCTGATTTTCAGACCGTTCTCGCTCTCTTTTCTTTTTGCGATCCCGCAAACGAGGAAAAGCTCGAGGAAGAAGACCGAAACTTCTCCCGAGCACAAGAGCTCATGCGCTTCGATCGATTCTCATCGTGACGTAATGTGTTACAACAAGAACGCGATATTTATTTTTCATCTTCTCTCTTGCGTTTTGAGCCTCGCCGTTTTATCGATATTTATTTGATTTTTTTTCTTTTTTTTTGGAAAGAATATAAATTTATATTTTTATTATTCATCCGTTATATGAAACTAAAAATTACATCAATTGTTACAATATAACGGGTTTGAAGGGGATTCAGTTTGCGAAATTTACAAAAACGCGCTTTCAAAAAATATTTTTTAACGGATATATATATATATTGCGGGTATATCTTGCTTCTCACAAGCGCGCGTGTCGACGCGATCGAGAGGGATGCTTTCAAAAACGGATGAATCATTCAAAGGATCGCGCGACGCGCGCGCACATAAGGGTAGTTCGCTTTTGACGGAAATCTCGGTCGCGTGCGCGAGATTCCCCGCTGGATATACACGGTACTTCAAGATTTCCGCGAGCCCGCGCTGTAAACACATGCGACTTTTTCTGCTGCCTTCCATAACTGTCACACACACACATACACACACGCACACGCGAAATTGAAGGAGGGTTTTAACGGGTGCAAACCCGCGCGAGAGACGTGGTGTACATATACGCGAGAAACGTTGTACATGCACGGGGAGGGCATGAGGGGTGGGAGAAAAGAGGTGCGCGCGAACAACCGCGTGAACAAACGACCCGTGTCTTATCACCGCGGGACTGCATTTTATTATCTAAATGGCTTTCAGCGAGCCACGTCGAGCAGCCCCCGTAACCGAGACGTCGCTTTACGAGTCGGTGGACTTTCGAAGAAGAAATCCCGTCGCGCGTTTCTTTCTCCCCCCCTCGCGACTTTTTCGCGATAGCTTTAAGGATATTCGCCCGAGCGAATCCGCCACGGTCGTTCGTCGGCGGGAATTTTTCTCGCCGCGTTTCTTCCTCGAACAAACTTTGCTTGCTAATTTTTCTTTTTTTTTTGTTTTTGTTTTTTTTTTTCCTGCTCTCTCACCGTCTCTCTCTCTTTCTCTCTCTCTCTCGCATTTCACTTAATAATTGTTTGAATTGGTTTTTAAATTTGTAAACGCAAAGCGCGCGCAAGCGAATGATAAAAAGAAACTGGATGAAAATATGTATCGCGCGCCGCGTATTGCCTTCGCGTTTTCATCCGACCGCAAATTTCAGTCCGGCGCTCTCCGACGCCGAAAGGATTTTAATTATTTGAATATTTTGTATAGCGCGCTAATTTGAGGGGGAGGTAAGCGAACCCAATTCATTTACATTATTTACATTATTGCGATAAGCTATCGCATATCGCTGCCGTATATAATCCATTATCATTGATAAACAGGGGAACAACATATTGTCGATGTATTATTCCGTAGCGTAGAAGAAGCGGCGGGTAAAATTGTTAGCCTGTATGACGGACGTTTTGTATTTAATATTCACGAGTTCGTTACCGGTTTTGCCCTGCGACCCGTTGACCGCTAAAACGGAAGAGTGAAATGCATGATATGCGCGCGCGCGTATGTACGATATAAAATGGCTCGCAAAGTATGATTGAAAAATTGCCGCGTCTGTATATCCCCAGCAGTGTTGTATTACACCGTATATATGGATTTTTCGCTCGTAAATTTAGCTACTCTCAACAAAATTTTTCGAGAATCGAGCGCAACTCTCATTCCCGGTGTCAGAGAGAAGATATTTGCTCCTCCGAACAGAAATAGAAATAGAAACTACTACACTTTGGACGTTATATGCCATGACGTACAAGTTCCCACTCTATCTCTTTCTCTTTGTGACGGCGAATTTTGTTGAATTTTTTCCCGAAAAATTGAGATGCGGTTGAAACGTTTAATACATTTCGCATAAATCCCGATGTAAATACCACGAATAATAAATCGCGGCGGTTTTCAGCCGCGCCCATATCGTTACCCCGTTGACCGAATTCGTTATTTCCGTGTGGTTCCCCCGCGTTCCGAAATGAATATATTTCAAAACTGCTGAATTAATGCCGAAATATATATATATAACGGTTTTCTCTCGACGTTATAAAAAAAAAAAAAGTAATAATAAAAATAACATCGATTTTGGGGAAACGGTCGTGCGTCGAGCCGATATAACGCACGGAAATCGTTTCATCGATCGTTCGTCATGTAAAACGTTTTTGTATATTACGGATCGATACAAGGGAGCGATGGGAAGGTCGCGGGGGACGACAGAAACACGTTTTCGTTGTGTGTCGCGTATACATATATATAAATATATATATATGTATATAGGCGGACCGTTTAGAAATCGATACAACAACGCGGAAGCTGTCTCGGCCCCTCGACATCTATTCGACGTATATCATTCTCTTTCGTTATTCGAGAGAGCTGTCAATATCAATGACTCATTAAGCCGGAGATAATGACCGGTTCGTACGACAGAATCGTTGCCACGGATATCGACTGTTATAACGAGAGAACCGTGTGTGGGTGAAAGTTTTCAAAAGACCAACTCTCGCGACGAATCGTGATTTTTTTTTTTTTTTTTTCGCATAATGACACATCGAGAATCTGTTTGCGCGAGCGATCGCGTTCATTAGCACAATCATTATTCTCGACGATCCACAATATGGCATTTGCTTTTCTATTTAATTATGTATGCGCGTAATTACGTTCTTTTCTGTTCGAGAGAGTCGTAAGATCATCGTTATATATTAAACGTCGCGTCGTCGTCTCATCGTTTGCCCGCATGATGAAATAAATCTTTAACTTCGCATTTATTCCTCCCATAATTGTCATACGAGAAGGAAGAAAATAATAATAAAAATCAAACATTTAGTTATTGCGTGTAATTTCCAGCTCTCTTTTTTTCTTCCTCTCTCGTTCTTTCTCTCTCGGTGTCGCGAGGATTAGGAAATTGAATGAAATCATTAAAAAAGTTAGAGGTGTTTGAAACGAAGAGTGTGAATTTCGCGACAGTTACAGATCTCTTCTTTCCGGTGCAGTGCGGACGCGGAGAAGAGTGACATAAAAAAAAAAAAAAAAAAAAAATTGCTTAACAAGACACGAGACGTCCGACGGTATTCCGATATCCTTCGTCGGCGGAGAGCTCGTCGTCGTCGTCGTCGTCGTCGTCGTCGTAAGGCAGATAGCGCTTCGCGCCTATTAGCGCGCTGGCGGCGAAAAGTTTTAATTAACAGTATCGAGCAAACGTGTCTCTTCCTCTTATTCGGCTCTCTCGAAGTTTGGATCCACTCTCTTGCTTATACTTTAAAAAAGAAATTTATTTAATTCGTGCCTCGGCCCGTGGCTCGTTAGAGAGGAGGGGGCCCCGGGGCGTGTGTATCGCGACGAAGGGATCGCCGACTTCGTCCGCCTTTTACGATAATCGATAGCGCGTGATCGCGCGACTACGCGAATTGCACTTGAATTTGATCTCGTATCCGAAACACGCTTTTGCACTCGGCGGCGCGAGATTTTCCTTTGCACTCTCTCTCTCTCTCTCTCTCTCTCTCTCTGACTTTGTATCTTTGACGTAAATACTCGAACCACTCGCCGGTTGAAAGCCGACAAAACGTTTGAAAGGGAGTTCGTAATTAGCGCAAGTCAATTAATTTCCCTCTCGATGTTTTCGTGAAATTGATTCAGTTTCTAAATAGTATCGGCGAAAACTTTGTCGTGGCGCTCATCGCGATAAATAAATATATGTATATTTACGGTATTTACGACAATGGAATTTATTTTTTGAAACAAGTGTGTGCATATTGTTATTAAATAAAGAAAAAGAGAGGGTCGATTATTTCTGTGACGATTCAACTTCTATGGTCATTTCTTTGAGTGCTTCTTGTTGTTAAATTAAATAATTCTCTCTGCGCGCGCACACACGCGCGTGATGGATCGTATCGCGTTGGTAGTGACGTTAATAATTTGATATATTTTAGCGAATATATGCAAGTTGCGTTCTCGTGTTGTTTCTTGCCGCTAGATCGTTTCTTCTTTGCAGCGGCATTTTTCCCGTAAGGAGAGTTGGATGTAAATGCAAAACTTGCGCATTATTTAAATCTAACGGGGACCGAGTTGTGTGCGCGCGCGCGCTTTAGGCTAATGTGCCGAAATTGGATTGCGAAATTACACGTGTAATAAGTTTTTCAAGTTTTTCACTTACCTAAATATATAGCTCGCAGAATCATATTTTAAATAATTTCGCCGGCTGAATTTATAAACGCTTCATAATGCGGCACAAAGCCGGAAGAAACAGTAATATTATCACGAAATATTAATAATTATTTTACATGTTTTTGAAATATCGTAATAATCGTCGAAAATGGAAAATGTTTAACATTTCCCGTTGCCCTTTCTTTCGCTCTTACACTCTTTTTGTTCTTTTTATTTTTTTGTTTAGAACTAAATGCAATTCTCTTCGCGTACTTGGATGCACAAAATATACACTCACGAAAATGCCGTTCGAATATGAAAAATTGTATTGGGATATCTACAGAGTTTCTGAGCTAGCCTCTATAAAGCGCTTTCTATTTGCTCAAGATAAAAAAAAAAAAAAAAGAAAAAAAATAGAAGCCGCGCGTAATTTTCAACGCGGCCGAGTTTCGTCGAGTTCGCACACGTGAAACACGTAACACACCGGTACTCGATGCGTTCCCGTTTTTTCTCTTCTCGTCCTTTGTGCCTTCGATGGGGTCACCGTTTTATGCGACGCGCGACCGAGTAAAGACACGCCGGAAACGGTTTCCGATTTCGCATTTGGCGCCCCCAATCGCGGCCGATATGTGTATACGCAGGTCGCGCGTATCGATTTTGACAAACGAGCACGAAGAATAACCGAGTGCGTATATACATACGCACGTATATGCGTATACGTGTATTGTATTTTTCGCACCGAGATACGCGGCTGCGAGTTCGACGCGCGCGCACGGCCGTACGAAGGTGACTAGGCAATTTGTGTCGTGTAAAATATTCCATTTATCGTTTTTTGCTATCAAGCATGCGATGCCGGTCCGCGTACACATGCGATATACTTGCACAACGCGAACGCGTGCAAGTTGTACAAAACACTTTTGCGCCTCGTGAAAACTTGAGGTTTCACGCTAATGGAATATTTCGTTTTTATTAATTCCGTGTTAATGGGAAACGTTATTCGCGTTAGTCAAGAAAATGTAATTATTTTGCAACGTGCATTTGTTAAAGCAAGCGTATTTGTTTTATATGCTATGAGCGGAACGTATAAATTATTTCTTCTCGCTTGTGTTGCTGCGCGCATTGAACGCATAAACAATTTGAAATCGATGGCATAGTCAATTAATGATTCTCATATTTCGATAGTAATAGAGCGGCAATGTGTGTGTATACGCGCGCGTGTATGTGTGTGTGTATTGTATTCTTGACATTTAATATATTTACAGTACATTAGTATTTGTACAACAGACTACTCGCAATATGCATCGGCGAAATTTTCCAGAATTTCCATCGCGTTCTCGTTGCAGCGCAACCATGTTCTCGGTTAACGCTTTAATTCAATGGCCGCGCTCGGACTCCGCGGAAAGAGAAAGAGAGAGAGAGAGAGAGAGAGAGAGAGAGAGAAAACGAGAGAGCGTTCGGCCCACAACAACTTAATGAATTGGCATGCAACTTTTTTAATTCCCGCCGGGCCAACGGTGTAATCAGCAGCTGCCGCAATTACGAGCGCCGCCGTCGACGACGCGGTCGCGAGACTCAGATATTATGCATGCGCGTGTATATAACTTTACGACCGCGTTTCGTCGCGATGCCGACGACGAAGTTACGCGGTGATTTCGTTACGGCCGGCGAATAAGGACGCGACGTTTAGGGCGCACATTGTGCGCGCGCGGGCGCACGGGATTTCATCGCCCCTTTTCCTCCCTCACCCGCGATGTGTGCAGTAAAGCGCATCTCTCGCGTCTGCTGACAAATACACCCGCCGCCGCCGCCGTCGTCGCCACCGCCGCCTCCTCCTCTTTCCGAAAAATGCTAATTTAACGAGCGCGGGAAATTCCTCGCAATTACGGGGATTGTCGTTATCCGAACAAAAGCCGCGCAGAATGATGGGAAAATAAAAAAAAAAAAAAAAAAGAAAAGAAAGAAAAAAATCCGGGAGTGATTAATGTTTTACGCATTCATTCTGAGAGATGTTATTGCAGCTTCACTACCACTCCGTTCGGAGTGTGTAATTATGAGATATAAAAGCCCGATCTATTCACTTCCTCTTGCTCTTTCCTTCTCTCTCCCTAACTCTCTCTCTCTCTCTATCTATCTATCTCTTTCTCCTTTTCCGTTTTTCTAAATTATGTAAAAATATACCAACATGAGATACAATTACTTCGGATATACCGAAGCGCGCGCGCTTACATATGCCATATGTACGCGGGTACCGAAATAATATACAACCACGGGATGTGTATCGTCTAATGATATATACGACGGTAAGGAAATGGGAAGGGTTGTGCGCGCGCACGATGTATATCCTCTCCCCGCGTGTGCCGGTTATCCAGTTACACATTCCCCGGCTGCGAAGATCTTTCATCCCACTGATGCATTTCGCAAGCAAGCAAGCAACCAAGCAAACTCACTTGCTCGTTTGCTCGCGCGCGCGCGCGCGCTCTTCTCTCTCTCTCTCTCTCTCTTTCTCTCTATCTATCTATCTCTCTCTCTCTGATTCTTTTACTTCGTGGCACGAAGGGTACACACAGAGAGCTCCATACGTATTCCATTTTGTACCTTGAAATAGGGCGCCATCGGGCTTCTTTCTCGCAAAGTTCGCGTACGTGCCTCAAAAACACCGAGGTCCAACGGCATAAATATTTCCCGCCCATGCCGCCGCGTCTGCGGCGGATCGCTTGTTTCGCAGAAATAATACAATGAACGGAAAGAGCGCATCCATACGCGGCGAAGAGTATCGCGCGCGCGCTCGCGCTGAGTGGCGCTTGCGAAAACGTATATCGAATCGCGGCTATTTCAGGATAAAACCTTTTCTCTCGTCGAAATTCCGCGAACGTTTCGCTGTGCGACGCAGCCCTTATAGTATATATCGGGACGACGAGAGATACGTACGGAGCCGAGCGTCATTCCCGATCTCGCTTTACCGGCGCGACGTGTGTCGTTTCCAACGTTATCTCCGATCTCATCCTTCTTTGAACGACCGAATTAAACGACAACGACGACGACGACGACGACGACGACGACGACGACGAAAAAGAGTCGGGACGGGCGATTCCCAACCCTATCCCCCGAAAACGATCCTCGTCGTCGTGAAGAAAACCGTGTGCGCGCGATTCGGTCGGATCGATGCGCCCGCCTGCCGAGACGCGGTTAATTAAGCCCCCTTTTCCGAAAAGAGCACACGCGAGACGCTCGATTAATGAACTATTGGAAATGCACTCGCGGAGTAAATTACGGACGACGTCGCAACTCGAAAGTTTGCCTGTCGCATTAAAGTCGAACGGCTTTCGTACACGCGCAGCACGCGAGAGTATATATCCCCCCCGTGTTCGTGCGAGCCGGTTTAAAAGCGATGCGGTTCCCGCTCCCGAGAACTGTACGAAAACGAAGAGAAAGAGGGAGAAAGAGGGAAGTATAGTTACGCTACGATAAATTATAGATCGATTTCGCTCGGAGCGACTTTTTAAGGCTCATTTTCTCTCTCTCTCTCTCTCTCTCTTTCTCTCTTCCTCTCAAAAGCGAACAAGGAAATGTGAAAAGCGGGGAGAATGAATTATGCGCTTGTTCGTGGTGTGGAACTACTTTCTATACTACTAGCTGCAGAAAACGCCCTTTTCGCGCAATTTCCTGTCCCTAATTTCCAAAAACGAGCGGGTCTGCCGAAGTGACGCGATTTTCGCGAAAAACTTTCTTCGACAACTCCGATTTCTCGCGTCTACTTCTACCTCCCACCTTCGCCTCCCCCTACCTCCTCGTCGTCTCGCTTCTCTTCCTCGTCTCTTTCTCTCTCTCTCTCTCTCTCTCGCTTTCGCCGTCGACGGACGGCGAAATGATTTACCGCGACGACAGACCGCGTCGAAAAGTTTCTCCGCTGCAGCCGACGCATTCGTTCTAGCAGACGGATTCTCCTCACCTGTTCCAGTCGCTTTTCGGGACTTTTGCCAAGGATACCAGTTCGCGGATCGATGCGACAGTCTCTCCCTCTCTCTGTTCCTCTTTTCCTCTCTTCCTTCCTTCCAGCTGGGGCTAATCAAAATGTCGTTCCTACGAGTTCTATGCACCGAATAAGAAAGAGAGAGAGACAGAGAGAGAGAGAGAGAGATGGAAAAAGAGAGCAGATCGCGGAGAGAACATAGCTATAGAAGATATAGAGAGGAAGAAGATAGAGACGCGCGAGAGGACAATCCTCTCGAAGGACCTCAGGGAGGCGCCGAAAATTCACCGGGACCCACTTCAACCACCCGACCCCCGCGTTGCAATCTTCCAGCCAATCTAATCAGTCGGTGCGCCTGTACAAATCTGCAGGAATTTAGGGCCGTCCTTCCGTTATCTAGATTATTTAGTGTCTGCCTGAGCTGTCTCCTACGTTCTCCTCCGTTTCACTTCTCTCTCTCTCTCTTCCCGTGTGATTCTCCGTCCTCTCTTTCTCTCTTGTTCTATCCGCTTCGTCGCAGCGGAAGTGGATATACGCCAGGAACGGATTTCGAGGGTGCATGCGCAATGTGGGCGCACCACCCGACGTCCCTTCGAAACCTCCTTTCGTGTCTCCGTTGCCATTCTCTGTCTCTCTCTCTCTCTCTCTCTCTCTTTCTCTCCGCTGTCTGTCCGCCTGGCTGCCTGCTCTTATCCTCCTTCTCCCTCCGGGGCCTGTCTCCGGTTCTTTCCACCGCGACGAATTCGCGGGGCTGTGGAAACCGACGACAAATGGTTTTTCGTGCTGTCGGACCGCGTGCGGTCGGCGGCTGCAGGTCGCATAATTGGGACTGTAACACGTGCTACAGACATCGCGCGCTAGTTTTCTCGCCGACAAAAGTCCGAATAGGTACGTATCGAGAGAGTGAGGGAGAGAGAAAGGAAGAAAGAGGAGAGAGAGAGAGAGAGAGGAAGAAAGAGGGGACAAGGGGTGCCGAGCAAACTGATCGCAACGTGATCGCGGCCCCCGGCTTAATTACTCCCCGGCGCGTCTTGTCGGTAATCTGAATTTTGCACGCGAACCGACGGCGACGGTGGGAACGTACATATACTGCACATCGGTGGCGTGTGTAAATATGCTGCAATTAAGGATAAATTGTAGCGTGCTTTTGGCACCGCAAATGCTTGTTTATTGGACGATACGTATAAATATCTGTAATAAATATCAGGTTTTTTTTTTTTTTTTGAACGCTGAGATTTCGCAACGAATCGCGACTATTTTCGTTTCCCGCGACCTGACCTGAGTCGACGAGAACTTCTCGTTCGAACGAAGTTGTTATTTATAATGTTCGTGGCAATTAATGCCTCTTCGTTTTATTTTGAATCGAGAGCGGAACGACGAACAGAGCCCTTCTTATTAATAATTCGCGCAATCAATTATTTCGGGGAGTCAAGCAACAATGCATTATGCACTGTAATTGTTGTATTTTCTGGATTGCGTAAAAGCTGCGCACGAAACCCAAATAACTTAAATGGCGATTCGACTAATGGCACAGCCTCTCTCGCACACACGCGCGTTCTCTCTCTCTCTCTCTCTCTCTCTCTCTCTCCCTACACGTATATATGAACGGCAAATGAAATCGATATATGTACATAAATAACAAACGGAAAATATGGAAGCGCAGAAGTGTAAACCATTTGCAGTAGCTCGTTACGCGCAGTAATAACTAATTAATACACGATAATTTGCGAACGTGTCTGCCGCGCTAATTCATCGCGCTCAATGCCGTTCCCGGATAAATTCCGTGGAAGAGATTAATTACCGTTGCCAATGCAGCTTTTATTATTTATCATTGTGGCCGGGCGGGACAGCTGCTTATCCGAAGACCCGAACAACGAGCGAGCGCTTTTTCGCCCTGTCGCTCCAACAACGGAGCGGCAATAGCATCGCGCGCTTGTAGTTAGTAACACGTGTTTACCACACACGACCGGCCGGAGAACGACCGGTGAGATTTATGACGACAAAAAAAAAAAAGGAAAGAACGGGGGGTCGCAGAGCCCCCTCCCCGAGAGAGAGAGTGATCGAGCCTTCGATTGTGGTCGCGTTTAAGCGTGCGGCCGTCTAATTATCCTACGGTTCCTCGCGCGTAATCGCAATTTCGCACGCGAACGATGTGCGAGGCGGCACCCATAAACAACCTCGGGAGGAGGGGGAGGGGCTTCGGGTCGGGACGGAAGAATTGCTATCGGACGCCGTTGCTGAAGAACCACACATTCATAAATAATAAGAAAGTCCGCCGCGTTTACGAGGGTTCATAAATACGCCGCCAAGGAACATCTTATTATCGGATTCATCGGGGGCTGATATGTTGCACCTCCGTGGCGCCGTTATACACTTTTCGCCTCGTCACGCGATTTCAACGGAAAAAAAAAAATCATCGGTTTACGCGAAAGAAAACAGATACATAAAAAAAAAAATTTCATCTCGTTACTGTTTTCACGTAATTTAAAAGAAAGCGCGCGATTTTTTTGTTTGCGCAACGCGTTTGATCGAGTGGCGGACACGTGGACTCTTTGTTCGTTCGCCGTTATTTATTATTATTATTCTAACGCGTTTTCTCGCGCGGCGAGAGTTTTCAAACGACGCGAATATGCTCGGAGCGCATATTCGTATATATATGCGCTGGGTCCAATAAAAGTTTCGCCGAGATGGAAAGAGGGAAAACTACGTACGCGCGCCGCGCGAACGAGTGTTAGCTTCGCTGCCAAACGTGATCAGATTTTCGAAGCCGCGGCCGCGTGATGTACGATTACGAAACGTCAGCGGGCGCGCGCGCACACACTGTGTGGCCTCGGAATCGAACACGAGGATTTACGGGGGGTGAAGGGGTTGGTTTTTCGCGCATCAGCCGCGCGCGAGCGCTCGTCGTGCGCCACATAATCGACGAACGGTTACACACTCACGCACGCGGAACTTCGCCCGGCACGTGTTACCGACGCCGTGGCGGCCGGATTTACGGGGGATCAATCTTGCTCTTTTTTTTTTTTTCTCCGGTCCGTAATGTGCCGAACTTGGTCGTAAATTACATCGGGAGCTTTCTTTCCCTCACCGCGCTCTGCT
Organism: Pseudomyrmex gracilis; assembly: GCF_002006095.1. NCBI lineage: Eukaryota > Metazoa > Arthropoda > Insecta > Hymenoptera > Formicidae > Pseudomyrmex > Pseudomyrmex gracilis. Next base: position 64,053 of record NW_018020791.1, on the reverse strand, counting down.
GCAACGGTTTTCTCTCGCTTAAGTATTCCGCCGTCGGCCCACTTACGCCACCGATGCATTTTTATGCAGCCGATTACCTCCCTTCTTCACTCGCCGCCCTTCTTTTTCCTCTTTCCCTCTTTTTCTCTCTCTCTTTCTCTCTTTCGCTCTCTTTTGCGAAATTTTCTGTTACCCGATCCCGCGCGCGGCATCATTATCCGCCGTGGCACCAATCTCGGAGTGCTGCCGTAGTAGAGACCGTTCCGCGGATATATTTATTGCGTTATTATCTGCCCTTATGCTTCTCCTTTTATTTACGGCGCCACTTCTAGCACTTTCCCACTTTGCCGCTTTAATGAGTGCCCGAAGTTCGGGGTAGTCGGGCGAAGTATAAAATCGTGTCGGCGATCGAAGTTTCTCAGCTCGGTGAACCGAAATTTGAATAATAAGTGAGTCGATCTTTCTCTTTCTCTCTCTCTCTCTCTCTCTTTCTCTCCCTCTCCGTGAAAATTCTAATATTCTTCTTATTCAACTTTTATCGCTCGTAAGTACTATCTCGAACGATTATAACCAGAATTCGCTTGCTAAAATTCACCTCGGCTTTTTTCTTTTCTTGTCGCAATTTGATAGAAGAAAACTTCTTTCTTCTTTCGTTCTTACATTTAGTTTTCTAATTTCTACTTATTCGTCGAACAAAAATCTCTTCTACGCGAGAGAATCGAGGTTTGTGATAAAATATCTCCGCGCAGAGATGCGATCGTTTTTCGTTGGCACGCGCGCACAGCGAAAATGTTCATATATCGCCGTTTTGAAGCCGAGTATCGTGGCGCGGCGAGTGTGTCATGAGCGGCTTGAATTGGTGTACAGCCGCGTCATCTAAATTACACGACAAAGGGCGCCGAATGATATAAACACCGTGTGGAAGCTGTCGTCATTTTAACGCGAGTTAACGGTCGGAAATGCCATCGGTCGTTAACCACTTTCGACCGATCTAACAAACACGCACACCATCACGCTCTCCTTTTGTACGTACGTACACGGACACGGATGACGCGCACATGCGGTTTTACGATTGCCGCTGGTCCCGTAGATTACGATCCGTGAAGATGCTCGTTTTATTGGACGCTAGCCGAGCGTTTCGCTTTTATTGGCTGCAAGCCGATAATTTCAAGATTATAATCAAACATCAGCGCGCGTACGTCCGATATATGTATATATATATATATATATATGTGCGTGCATATAAAACTCAAGTATTTTAATTTTTATTTACGACTTGTTTTATATATTCACGCTCAAATGCTTTAATTTTTATTTACGACCTGTCCTCTATACGGTATAAAGCGAGAGTCGTAAATGAAAATTGAAGCACTTGAGCATTATGCTTTTCGGTGATATTTTCGTTTATTTTCGTCGTTTTTTTGCGCGCGGAGCTGAAACCGACCAGAATTGTTGTCATTATTCTCTTTCGGTTGGACGATCTCGTTGTGGATAAACTCAATTGCGCGTGATGTTTTTTCAAAAATTGTTGTTTGCACTTTCACGGATGACTCAAAGAGTAATCTCTCTTTCATCTTTTGAATTATTTAAGAAAATTAGCGAGAGACAACTTGAAATGATATTAATGTGTGTGTGTGTGTGTGTGTGTGTGTGTGTGCGTATACGTGCGCGTTGTATACACGTCAAGAGCGCGAGGCCCGATCTCCTCTCCTGCTCGTTTCATCATCATCGTGCACTCTGACTGCAATTTCTAAATAACATTCGCGCTTAACGAAGGCCGATTTCACGTCGTTTCACAGGAGAGACACGCGAGTATGCACGACGTGAAAGGGTCTCGAATAACACGCGCGGACGTCGGTAGGTAGGTAGGTAGGTAGGTAGGTAGATAGGTAGGTAGGTAGGTAGGTAGATAGGTAGGTAGGTAGGTAGGTAGGTAGGTAGGTAGGTAGGTACGTGCCGCGCTTGACTCTCATTTTGCGTGTACCTACGGTAAATTGCGAATCGCGTAGCGTAGACACAGAACTGGCGGGATAGAAAGGCAACGAAGAAGGTACACGAAGGGTCTGTAGTAACGAGGGCTTCGTAGGGCTCCGGATTTTCCGCCTCGGGATAAAAAGCAGGGTCACGGCGACGACGCCCTGCGCTAGCTCTCGTGTTCTCGCGCTCTACGTCAACGGAATACCAATTTTTCCGGTAAACGCATCCACGTTCCGGTACTTAGAAGCGCTCAAGCAGCCTCGCAATCGCTCCAAGAGATGCGCATCTCTCTCTCTCTCTCTCTCTCTCTCTCTTTCTCTCTCTCTCTTTCACGGGGGATTAATTTCACCCGAGTAAAAAAAGAAGTGGCGTTTTTCGCGAATACACACACACACACACACACACATACACACAATAACGAGCAAGTTTTTTTCTCGTGAGAATCTTCTTTTCTTTTTTTTTTGAAAGGGATGGAATCGACGAACATCTAAGAATCTTTTTACTATTTGCGAAAATATACACAAGCGCTGTAATCTTTATCAAGCGAACAAATTCCGTAATAAAGCGGATGCAAGTTTTATCTCGTCTTTTCTTTCTTTAAAAAAAAAAAAAAAAAAAAACATGCTAAGATATTCCTACACCACCACTCTCCCCTGATGTTGCAACCTTGAAAAATGCACGTTCGCGCGTTTTATACTCGCTTGCATCCGTTCGTAAACAAAAAGCTTCTCGCGGACAAGCGGCGCGCGTAGCTCGCGCGCTGAAAGCTCGACCACTTGAAGCAAAACTTTCCCATCCGAACGGGAAGTCTGCTAGTCGCCGCAGGGGAACGTCATTTCTTCGGGAAGCTTCTTCGACGCGCAAAAGACGCTTGCTTGGTTGCTTGCAGCCGCGTAAAAGTATTTTCATCGTCAGGCAGGCGTTTTTACTTTCGCGACGATATCCGAATAGCAAAAAAAGCGAAGAAACGTTTATAATCAGTCGGGCGCGAATAATTAATATAATAAACTGAGAGAAATATTGCGAAGATTTTAAAGGGATTATAGGTTTTAAGAGATTTATATTAAGGTCTTTAATGCGAGAGTGCGGAGAAGGGGGGGAGGGGGTGGCACGACGGAAGAACGAAAATATTTATAACGCCGTAGCTTTATTATTATTCATCACGTTAGTTGATGATAGATAATGCATTGTGTTAAGCGACAAGGCAGAAAGTCCGAGTTTCTTTAAAAATGTACGGAGCGCCTCGGCTAATGAAAACATAATTAAGCTCCTTTCCTTCGAGCTTTTACTACGCGAACCGAGCAAAATATCATCCCTCGAGAGAAGAACCGACAATAATGGAACGAGAATTATAATCACAAGAGTGTTGTATCGTCGTTGTTGTCTGAAAGAATATTGTTTTTAGAAATTTGCGAAAAAATGATTTGTGTGCATATATATGTACATATATGTATACATACACACACACATATATATATATATACGGTATTGCGCGCGTTCGAAGCCGAGCGCTAATTGCTCGATAATTACGATTTCACGTCGCGCACCGGACACGCAGCAGCGACGCGGTCTGCCGTTGAAGGGGAGCGAATGCCGGAAGCAAATTGAAATTCAACAGTTCAGGGCAAGGAAACCATCGGAGGGGTCCGCAGCCGCCGCCGCCGCCGCCATCATGCCGGTATTGCCGGTTAACTACCGGGGAGCGCCAGCCGGTCGGTCGGTCGGGTACGCGGTATTCCAGGGGGTTGCTACCGAATACCGTGCTCGCCGCCGAGATGTGGCGAATGGATACGCGACAATTGAGCACCGGGATGAAGGTCACGCAATATATGGGGAACGACGTTGCCGCAGCGCTATTGACGTCGGCGTCTCGTCGGTTTGCCTTGATTGCCACCATCGTAAACTATATAGCAGAATGTGTGTTCCGCCGCGCACAACGTGTTCGCGACGAATTTCGCTCGTATCATTCTTACAGAAAAGAGAGTTTTGGAGCACGGATATAATTTTTCTCAGACAAAAGTGTGTATTTTTAAAAAAAAATTTCGATCGAGATATACGGAGATTCCACGAAATTCTTCCTCGCGAAAGAATCGAACGCCAGAGAAATGTCCTCGATCACAATGCGATAGAACACAAAAGCTACAACGGAACGCGCGCGCGCGCGCGCGGTAGCTCGATCTCGGAGCTACGATTTTCTTGGGTTCGGTTATACGGAGCGCATTTCACGGGGGGATGAGGGGAGGAGAGGGAAAAAAAACGTATCTCACAGAGAATGGGAGAAGCCCCTTAGGAAGCGGTAACGAGCGAACGGGTTATCCCACTGACTGCGCGTTGGCAAACTCTTGTAGTAATTTGATACCCATTGAAAATTACCGTTAGCTATCTGTGGCAAATATTTGACTCGCGTTAATTTATTAAAAAAATCGACGCGCGCGTTCTACGAGTGGTGGAAGCACGCGCGAGTCGATAAAATTACACAGAGAGAGAATGAGAGAAAGAGTTCATCATTCGAGATGAACAACGCCAATGGGCAAGCGCATATATACACGGCGGTCCGTGACGGCGTTGCGATTGAAGCTGATTTTAATTATAGAAGCGGTGCGCGTAATAGGAATTACAAATTCAGGAACAAGGCCGCGTGGATCAACAGTTAATTAACTCTTCTCGTGTTAATTCGAAATACGACGCAGCCGCGCGCGGCGCGATCGTCGCGCAGCGGCGCGCGTCTCTCACGCATCCTCTTACACAAAGCGAAGCATCAACGTAGAGAAAGGAGAGAGAGAGAGAGAAAGATAGAAGAGAAGGTGAGAGATAGAGATAGGGAAAGCATCCCGCAGCTGCTGGCAACTCCCACGAGAAAAATAAATTACGTAATCTCGGAGTCGCGCGATTCGCCCGCCGGCTTGCGCGGAGCGTTTTATTGGAGTCCGTCGGGCTGGGCCGCCGACGAAGTAGGGAAAATACAACGCAGTAAAAATATCGCGCTCTCTCTCTCTCTCTTTCTCTCTTTCTCTCGTCGGATACAACGCTCGCCAAGACGCGCGTAGCGAGCAACAAACGAGAAAAAACCGACAATATTCGGATTCGGATGCAAAGCTATAGCGAGGACATAGAAACACGTTACCTATATATATATTTGTCTATTTTATTCTCAGCAATAATATCGATGCAAATTTTGCCCCTTTATTTTTCCAATATCGTGTAATGCTATTATGTTGCACGTAATAATATTAAAAAAGACTGCGCCGCATATTTTATTAATAATTTTTGCCAAGGAGAAGAAATAAAATTAAAAAAAAAAAAATTCAGCCAACAAACAATATTTTAAGCTGAAACTAATGAAAATTTCGTCTTTTTTTTTAGTGTTTTTTTTATCGAATGTTATTCGATTTAATGTTTTTTTTTTTTTTTTTTTTTTTTTTTTTTTTTTTTTTTTTTTTTTTTTTTTTTTTTTTTTTTTTAAATTTCAAACAACGTATTACACAACAGAATTCAAAACAGTTTCAAATCGATACTATTTTACGACCGCCAAAGATACGATACATGTATAGCAAATTCGGTGGCGGATATCACAAAGAGAGGGAGAGGAGAAAAATAACGTTTCTATCAGATTTCTCCTTCAGGATCACCGACGTCGCCAAGAGCTCGCTTTACGCTTCGTGTTTCGTGATGTTTTATGGATTCCGGTAGCGCGAGTGATGACATAAAGTCGCCGTATAAAGGCTGTCTTCCCGGTAGCACGTGACCCCGGGGATGCGATCGAGCGCGCCGATCCCGTTCCCCTTGCTCGCCGCGGTAGTCTTGACAGAAACGAGCACTTCAAGAGAAATGTTCCTTCAATTACGGTCGTCCCTCATCGCCACGAAGAGCACGGCGGATCATCCCCGGAGAGCCATACCCTCTTTTTCCCTCCTCTTTCCCGCCCTCTTTTGCCTCTCTCGTGCGCGCGGCGTAAAAATTCCTCGGTGATTCGACCTTAATTTAACGACGCCTGTGTGTCCGCTCCGAGGCGAAATGCAAATGCGAAAAAACCTCGTGTGTAAACCCGGTCGTGTGTACGTGTGTATATATTCCGCGAAAAAGAAACGCGATTCGCCCGTGGTTCTCGCTCGCCGAAGTTGGCCCCTCCCAGGAAACGGAGGATAAACTGCGCCTCTATGCGGATGCAATCGAGCGAGCTGTGTGCGGAGCTTAAGGAGAGCGAACCCCCCCGTTTCGAGGAAAAGTCTCGGGAATAGTCCGAACATGCTCGGAAAAATCTCGCCGCGTCGTTTTCCCCGGATGTCCGCCCGTGTGCTCTTACTCTCGGAAAAATCCTCGGACGTCTTGTCACGAAGCCATTTTTATCTCGACACCGACAAGAGAAGCAGAGAGAGAGAGAGAGAGAAAGAGAAACGGGCGACTTTTCCGAGTAAACTGCGAATTTGCATCTGTGAATTTTTACGACCGATCGTCGCGCAAGATTTTCGAGTTGTCGCGGAAGGATCGGTCTCGCGTGTACTTCGAAAGTTTTCCCCGAAAAACTTTTGTCCGCTTATCGGGACGAGCCGAGAGAAGTATGGAAGTATAATCGAACGGAAGTGTGACATTCTCTCTCTCACTCTCTATCTCTCTCTCTCTCTCTCTCTCTTCGAGATACGTAAGGATCTCGCTCGTTGCGCGATGACCGTCGAAAGTTCGGCATCGAGAACATCGCGAGCAGGTGACATGGTCGACGCGATAAGGGTTTTGCGCGATCCCGAAGTTTTCCCTTTTGGATCGATATTATCGGGATTGAACGTCGCCGACGGTTGGGAGTACAGTGCATTTCCGTAACGGATAATCTTTTCCCGGGGGTTTCCTCGGCGCGACGATCATACGTCGCTCACCGAGCAGTTAGCAGACCAAACAAGCGGGGCACACGTCATTGTTTGCGCGCCGCGCTACGACGTAATGCAATTCGACGATGGTACACGTTCCACCTGGATACAGACGGCGGGGTACCGGGATAACGTGTTCCCCGTAGTACTGTAAGACACACATACATATATATATATATATATATATATATATATTATACATCCCTAGTTGAGGACGCGCTCACGGCGCGGTCCCCAACGTTGATTTAACGTGTCTACCCACCATCGTGTGCGTCGCTAGTGCGCGGAGGTGGTAATTCGAAGCTTTGCGACGACGTGCGAGAAAGACCGGGATAGGACGGAGATGAAGGAGGAGAGAGAGAGAGGCGTGTGCTTGTCGGTAATAGATACGGCAATGAGCTCCGGAGCGAAGGTCGTGGCACGTCGCACCATTGTGGTGGTTTCCCCATTGACATCCGTAGACCGTCTAATTGTCCTTCATCTACGTCCTTAGAGATTATCGCGTGTAACGTGTATGTATGCAGATAGTCTCTTCCTCTCCTCGCGTGGAGTCAGTTCCCTTTTTTTGTTTGCGCGCGCGCGCGCGAGCAAGTTGCTAGGAGGTTGTGACGAAGTTAACTACGTTCGGTTAACCAACTACTCGATTAACACCACGTTCCGATGTGTTTATTTTTGTTGCAAATAGGATAGTTTTTTCCTTAATTTTCTCGTGTACACATCGTACTCGCGACCGTATCGCGCGTGGATCGACAAACAGGATGAATCCGAAGGATCTATCTTCGTCTCGCGTCTCATTTTTCGCCGAGTATAAGCCACATCATCTTGAAGTTTTTGGCGCGCCATCATTCATCTATTAAACGTTGTCCGGGGTCATGCGTTGTCGCGCGTCACGACGCGTTCGTTCGTGTTTTTGCGCAACAACTTTGTCAACTTTTTTAAAACGGTCTTGAAGAGAATCGCATTATTTTATTTTTTTTTTTTAATCATCATTTGACCACGCGACGATCGGCGGAAAGAATTATTTTCGCAAAATTTTTTCGTTAAACTTCTTCACTGCTCTTCCTCCGCTCCGTATCGCATTCATGAGTTTCGTTGAATTTGCTTCTCGCGGCTTTTCGGGTTCAACTTTTCGAATTCGTTATTACCGTTAAGGTCTCGCATAGATTCTCATGTAAATACACGACATACGGTGTGCTCGCACAATCGGCAACTTTAAAATGTTGCGCACCTAGCTGCGTGTACGCAAGTACACGGACAATGGGATCGCACATAATCTAACACCGTCATATGTACATACACTGGTCGTGTCACGATGATGAAGAGTGAACTGGAGAGAGAGAGAGAGAGAGAGAGAGAGAGAGAGAGAGAGAGAGAGAGAGAGAGAGAGAGGAGGAAGAGAGGGCGTACGTATTGATATACACAGACCGCTTAATTACCTTCCCTCTTTTGTTCGCGTGTTCGACACGAGTTCTGGGATATCGCTGCGGGACACTTTGATGTCGCGCAACCAGAGAATATACAGTAATATAATATACATACATGTACACATACGTACATATGCACACACATAATTCACTGCATGTTATTTTCCGCCCGATGAGTTCTCCCGTTTACAGTTGTATATCTTGATATTATTAATTAAAGTAATTGTTACACAATGCGGGCGCTATACATCTTGCTATTACGAAGCAGCCGCAGCGACATCGATAATCCATCTAATTGTCCTTTGTTCGTGAGTTCTCTCCGGATACGTTCACACGCGCGCGCACACACACACACGCACTTTTCCCGCGCGTCGGGATTAGAGACAAAATCCATCTCTTTTTTTTCTCACGTTCCGGAGGGACATTTCCCGTTCACGAGGGGTGAGAGAAGAAACGGTAGAAAATGGAGAGGAGCGCGTGTGTGTGTGTGTGAGCGCATGATATTAATGACCGGAGCTCGCGCGTTCGTATTTGTTTTAACACGTGCCGGTTATGCCCGGCCTATACGGGCCGCACATTGTTCGTATTGGTCCCCAGCCAGTCATCGAGCATCTCGCTGTTAATTTAACGCCGTTAGTAAATTATGCGACGGCTTTTCAGAGACTGCGCGCGCGCGCGATATCGCGAATATCGTTTTCGGACCATCGGACCATCTACTACATATCTCCGAGCGATATTTAGAACAATAATAATTTTTGCCATTTAATTTATAGCGTTGTGTATATATATATATATATATATATATATATACTTCCGCGAGCTGGTTACGCGACATTTTTGCTGTAAATAAATTCGTATCCATCTCCGCGCGCGCGCGCGATGAAACCCCGTTCCGTCATGTTTCAGCGCAGAGTGTTGACCCGAAAAAATATACCCGGCTAATTAAATCCAATCTCGGTCTCACAATTGATTCATCGTCTCACTCTCCGTCTATGTGTTTTCTCAACATATTAATAATGTTTATTTGCAATAATAATGTTTATTTGCAATAATAATATTTATTTGTAAATATTAAATTGTTTTCTCTTAACGTTTTTTGGCTCTATCAAACTCACCTTTTTGCATCAGATTTTCCATTACCTATCTCTATACCACAGCGCTCTTGTTCGGTCGCATCTTGAGTATGTGTTACATGGTCTCTCTATCAGTTCGAGCATATATTGGCTTTGGAATCTGTTCAGCATAAATTTCCGCGATTCGTAGTCTTACAAAACCGAGCACAGGTTTGAACACAGAACCGGAATTGTAATTATTCATCTATTTTGAGATTCGGTTGAAAAACTCTTTGGAATCCGCGCGACCGGATGGATCTGATCTTTCTTTTTCTTCTCGGAATTGTTAATGAACGAATTTGATTGCTCCAGCATTCTCGATGAGATGATCGATTTTAACGCCGGTACGAGAGACCGCGCCGCTCAAAGCTCGTCTGTTTCGTATCCAAAGCGTTTCAGAATCAGACTTAACAAATCTGGATCATGTCACGGATCATAAAATGACGACATTGACCTATTTTCAATCTCTTCCCACGCGATTATACGCGCTCGTTAGTCACGCTTTTTCCTCGCGTTCATTTCTCTGCTTTATTTTCTTTTCTGTTCCCTTTTTTCCCCAAACGTATTCTATGTTTTGTCTTTATATTTTTTGTTTTTAATGTACTGATATTTATATATATATATATGTATATTAATGGGGTCGTTATCTCATTTATTTATACGAATTTAAGCTTAAATAAATAAATACTAGGACACGTCAGTTCTTTTCGTTCAATCTCATCAAAATTTATCGAGTTTTCGAACGTAATAATAAAAGAGCGACACACATTACAGATATAAATCACGCACGAGAACGTGTATTATTTTAAAATACTGCGATTCATCTTCAAATAAAATTTTTTTGCAGAGTAAATAAGTGATTTATCGATGACAGAGATCAGTGATTCGCCGACAGAGATAAATGTGTCAAACGGCGTTAGTTTTTTTTTTTTTATTATGAATGAATATGAATAAATCGATTGTTCTTTGTATATACACACACGTAAGCACACACATATGCGCGATAATTTTACTCAATTTTATCAAATTATGCAAAGTTTTACGGAAACGCTTTGGCAGAGATCGTTCGAACGACGGCGTGACACATCGCTATTTTTAATACCGGTGCGGAGAGGTTTGGTACATTCCCGCGGAATAATTTAATAAGGGCGCGTTTTGTAACGTTTTGTTTTTTTCCTTTCTTTTTTTTTTTTTTTTTCTTCCTTTCATTTCTCATGTTTCTCCGGCGACATAATGTCGCCGGAGATAAGCCGAGCGACTTGCTGCACGCGTTCCGACACTCTTTAAAGCCTTTTACGAAAAGCGCAAGCCGAGCGCGATCGCGCGAGGATACGTTTACGTTGTAACGACGCAATCGATAGCGCAAAAGAGGGAAGCTCTGGCTCGTTGACGCGATCGATTGTCTCGAATGAACGTCGTCGTCGTCTCTCGCGTCGACACACGAGAGAGAGAGAGAGAGAGAGAGAGAGATACCGACACACACACAAAGCCGCGGAAGCCGGCTATAAATATACGATAACTCTATTGACGCGGTTAAGTGTAACCCTGCTTATCGAATGCTGGAAACATGCCGCCCGTAGTACCTGGGAGCGAGGAAGCATTGCTGGAAGAGATACGTGTGTGTTATAGTTCGGGGCGAAGTGGGTCACGCTCTTCGCGCTCGTCGCTTTTCCTCGCACGCTCTCGCGCCGGAGAAACGCGCGCGCACGCCCGACGGTAATGGCTAGGAAAGCTGATAACACCCGACAATGGCGCGCGCGCGCGCGCGCGCGACAGCGTTAAACGAATAACAAGACGTAATTGCGAACTGTCATTTATGCGCGCCGTGTTATCGCCGATAGCGGAGAAGAGAGAAAACACGATTAATTTCGCGCTTTATTATAAAAATTTCACCTTCGCGTACATTCTTCCGAAGAGACACAGATACAGACACACACACATACATACGACACACTCGAGAGTTCCTATTTTTCGATTTCTCAATAATTCATATATCGAGCCGTTATTCATTCATACGTCCGCGGAATGGGGAAGAGGGAGAGATTTGCATTGCGCTCCTCTTCGGTCGCGCAAATTCGCGCAAACCGCGGGTCCGATCGAGGCTGACTGACATTACATAATTTACCGAGTTGTAATTGCAAATCGCGCCTTGGTAGGTAGGTACGTAGGTACGTACGGCATCAATTCGCTCGATGAGGTGCGCATATTCTAATCTTGGAAATTGGCCAATGCGAGATTGAACAGCGCGAAACGCCGGAATCATCATTGAGTATTAACCGAGTTTCACGAATACCTGGCGTATAATCTCGAGTCGACTCGTGCATATATATACAGGGTGTCTCATAACGAACGAATCAGCCGAAGTGTGTAGGTAGATCGGGTCAATCCGAACAGAAAAGTTATTTACCATTTTGCAAAATGTGCAATAGTTATTAA
>NW_018020791.1:41446-52156 GCF_002006095.1 Pseudomyrmex gracilis | reverse complement strand
CCCCGCGCTCATTGGCTCACATTTATTAATTCATATCTTAATAACTATTGCACATTTTGCAAAATGGTAAATAACTTTTCTGTTCGGATTGACCCGATCTACCTACACACTTCGGCTGATTCGTTCGTTATGAGACACCCTGTATAATACATAAATACAACACATCAGGCAAGTCGCGTGTACATATATATATAGTCGTAATTAAGTGGAAGAGGTTGTGCACAAACTCGGCTTCTCAGCCTTCTCCGTCGCGTCGGTTGGTCTTCGCGCTTTTGTGCAAAACACGCATGTGCGCGACACACACGGCGCGTGTAAGTTGTTAACTCTCCTCCTTTTCCCTTCCTCTCGCGGCGCGCGTTGTGCACAAGTTTCTCCTCCGCGCGTCGTGCAAGTTTGCTGCAAGGAGCTCTCTCTCTCTCGTGCACGAGAGAAGTGCGACCGCCGAGCCGGCTTACTCGACACCATCGATTGCGTCAAACGGTAATGTGGACTAATGCACGCCCGGCGCACGCTAATGCACGTGGAAGGGAGGGGTTAAATTAAGGAGTCGATAAGCCTTATCGACCGTGCTCTCTCCGCGCACATCGGCGCGAGCTCGCGTGTCGGTGCGAAATCTGTTCGAAGGGTTGGGAAGAGGTTGAGGGGGAGGAGGGCTTCCTAAAGTAGCCTCCCGCGTTGAATGTGTACGAAGAGAGAGAAGGTCGTGCCCCGCGCACGATGTCATCCGAGCGTCTTAATGAGATCGGGTGGCCGGGATTCGAGACGAGTTAAAGACGGAAATTGCGATACATCGCAATATATATATATATATATATATATATATATGTATATATCGAGATCTTCGAGCTCACGTAGATTGCAAGGTGATGTAATTTTGCTCGCGTGTGATTGCACACACGTCGGTGATGATAATTTATATAGCGGAAAAGAGACAAACGAGTCTTTAGAAGGGAGTCACACACGCGCAATGTAATCCTTCTCGCAAAATTACCGAGAGAACCGAAGAACGAGCAACGAAACCCAATTCGTCACCGAAGGATCTCGAAACGTTTTATTCATCGAATCCCCCTTGACTCTCTCTCTCTCTCTCTCTCTCTCTCTCGGAGAAAGCCATCCGGCGGCACTCTCGATTACAAGGGAGCAACTTTTTCCGCGCGCGGGCGACGACACGTCAAATTGTCGACGTGGATAATCGACGGATACGATCGGGATGACGGGATGGGGGCGGAGCGGGACGAGGAGAGAGAAGGGACAGGACTCTCTCTCTTCCCTTTCGCGTGGGTACATGTCGTCGTTCCGGGGACGAGAGCCCCGGCTCATCAATCACCGTCGTCGTGTACGCCAAAGAAACGATTCGAAGCGCGGCCTCGCGCGCGCCAAGCTTCGATAGAGAGTTAATTCCAGCCGAGTGCTCGCAGCCTCGAACTGTGCAGGCTCTTCGCTTTTCCGAGTCGTCAAACCACCACGCGCGCCCCCCCCCCGTTCTATTCCCGCGTACGTACGTACGAGTGCTTTTGATGCACGCGCGCGCGCGAGTAGAAACTCGGGTACGCGCGCCTCGATGAAGCGACGCGAGAATCTTCCGTTTCATCGCGGGTGTCGCTGCGAGTAAAGACCGAAGACAACGGGGTCGATTGTTCCGCGTTTTCTTCTTGCTGCGTCCTCATTCAAAGCGGCTGAGCAGAACGCGATTGTTGTGTGTGAATACGCTTTTCACACGCACGTGTACCACGCCGCGCCGCGACGCCTCTCTCGGCGTTGCCATTTCGCGTTCCGAAAAGCGTGTCGCGTTTAATTTTGACGCTCCTGCATTTAAAATGACGTCACACACGCTTTTTCAGTCGCGCCGCGGGACATCCGGTATATATCCGCAAAGAGTTTTAGCGTTAATTAATATAGAAGAGAGCGCGAAAGAGCGAGAGCAAGAGCGAAAGAGAGAAAATGTGGGAGAGAGAGAGCGAGCGAGTGTGAGCGTGACGTTAATTTAATCAAAACCCGAGACATTAATTTATTTTGACCTCTTCGGCTTTTCACGTTATCATTCGCGCGATACTCAATTATTTCGAGTCCGTTCGAGTTCTCTCTCTCTCTCTCGTTATCCGCGATCGCGGCAGGAAATCCTTTCGTATATTTTCTCTCTCTCTCTCTCTCCTCTTGGCGACCTCCGTTCGCGTTCGTTCCTGAACAAACTGGCAACTGTTGTAACTCGACAAATACTCGGTCGAGCGGGTAACATGTTCGGCAGCGTCCTTGTCGTTCACCACACCGATTACTTCGGGACAATGGGAGCTCCGACGGCGGTTTATCCGACGGCCAATAGCCGGGGCGCAACAATCGCGGAACGTACGAATTCCGCGGTGACGAAATGGCGCATCCCGATCGATCTCGGCAATGGTCCTCTTTTGTTACTGCGCACCGGATTGTTTTCCTGTTATTTTCGGGAATAATATGTCCGGGGGAAAATATTACACACAGCGCGTGACTTCGAAAAGTAAATGCGAACATTTGCGGATTGACGGTGCTCCGGTTCGAAATTATTATTTTATTCGATAAAATCGCATCGGAGAAGATTTAGGAGCGCAATTTAGGACACACTGTCTTGTATCAATACCATGTATGTGTTTACTCGGCTACATCTCACGAGCGACTACTGTCGAAAACATGTTATTTCTCCAGTCACCTGTACTCGCACACTGTCAAACGTACTCGCGTCACGTAAATACACACACATCGGATACGACAATTCGCTCCAGTTCCTATCTACGATATTATCCATCCGTCTCTGTTCTGTCTTTGTGTGTGTCCTGCTTTTAGTCTACAGTGCGCACACGTACAAAGCTCGATCCGCGCGCAATAATTTTATCTCACGCGCGAGAGAAAAGCGGTCGTCGTGTATTTTTTTTTTTTTTTTTTTTTTTTTCCGTTGATTCGTACGCATTAACCGAAGTAATAAATATCGCTAAAATGTGAATGTGTGGGATATAAATAACGCGCGGGGGTATTGAATGATATTGACGATTTAGACGCGACTCTTCTGTGTATGTATATGTTCGCATAGTTTTTTTTCCAATTCCCGACATTTTACTGCGCGTTCGCGATGTAATAATGGAAAATGTTGACGGTTTGAAATAATACGCGCACGTTTTATACGTATACGTATAAAATATAAATTACATGTATATATATATATATATGTATATATATGTATGTGTACATGAGTATATATGCGAGAGATTATCATTTGCAAATCATTGTCGCGCATTAGCGCCGCTTAAATATCTCCCGCTTGTGCAAAATCAACGTGACATCGAATCGCCATGTACGTGTATATGGCGATTCGATGTCACGTGATTATATATACAATAAATATATATTACGATTCAATGTCACGTTGATTTTATACGAGCGGGCGATACTTAAGCGGGCGCTAATGCGCGACGATAATTTGCGCGATGATAATCTTTGTCGTAACAGAATACCGGAACGGGGGAATATATATAACGCAAATTCGATTTAATCAGTCGGTAACGAGTTATTTTATCCTTGGATAATAATAGCAAAATATCATCTTGCGCGCAAAATTAATGCGCACAATAATATCGCAGAGTCGAGAGAGAGAGAGTTAATTAAATTGAAAATGCAAAACCGAATCGAACGGTTAATGGGCAACGGAGGTCACAATAAAAATCGAGCGCGCGGTCCAATTTACGGGTTTCGGGTCGGGGCTCGCAAGCGCGAGTAATTAGATCTTTGTTTCCGCGGATCTTTCACGAGATATATTCTTTAATGACAAGTCGTAATATCGGTGTCACGTTTATTTCGCATCGGTCGGTATAGAAAACAAATATTTTCTCTCTCTCTTTCTCTCTTCCCTCTCTCTATCCATCTCCTAGCTTCAACATCAGCATCCTTTCGACGTCGCATCTCTCACTCTTTCTCTTTCTCTCTCTCTTTCTCTCTCGCGAGATATCACTTCCACGATCGGCGAAGCGAATGAGGACGCGTCGCGACCGAGTTTGCTCTGTCTCTTCTCTGTCTCTCGTCTCTGCACGACAACGACGACGACGACGATTACTTCGGGACAATAACGCTTTTCCGCGGTTTATCTGACACCGACGGCGCAACAATTCCACGGCAAACTTTACGAGGAAGGAATGGCGACCCAGAATCATTCTTCGGTCGTCCGGAGCCGTGACAACGTACGTACGATCTTCATCGAAACGACGACGTGCCGTTGGGGCGGAGGGGAGGGGGGTGAGGATGGAACGACAGAAGGAGAGCGAAGAAGAGTGGCACGAAAAATGAAAAAAAAACAAAAAAATAATAAGAAAGAAAAGACGGGAGCACCGCGGGCTTTTTCACGTTGTCTAACTGCTCTCTCACGTAACACTCGTGTCAAATCACGCTCGCCGCAGACGTTTTCAGAGAGACGGCGGCGTATATTTTCTTTTTCACCACAGACAATATCGTCTCTTTTCGTGTGTTTTGCGCTTTATTGAAATCGATGAGAACAGAATGCCACGTCATCTCGTCATTTGTATTTTGTTCCGTTTTCTTCAAAGTCTTTTTATATGGAACGTAATTTTTTATTTACAGATATTGTACGCAATGGAACAGTCTCCGCGTATAAATATTCTTGAGAGAAGTGTAAGTTTTGTAAAAACACTTTACGTTTTCGTGTGATATATCTTGAAATTTATTTATTTTTGAGAAAGTCTGTTTCTCTCTCTCTCTCTCTCTCTCTCTCTCTCTCTCTCTCTCTCTTGCGCGACGATCTATCAATTATTCGCACCACGGAAAAGAACAACGCCGATATCTAGTTTCTCCGACTTCGCCGCGCGAAACTCGAGTTGAGTTTGAATCGGCAAAGCGACAAGTTCAAAAGTTATACCACGTTGCGACACGGTTTTGCATTATCGATATAGGGTTGGCCTATAAAGCGAGAAAGAGATAGAGAGAGAGAGAGAAAGAGAGAAACACGATGTGGCTCGTATTCTCGTCGGTTCGCCGACTCTAGACCGCGTCTTCCAACTCGTCCATAAAATAGATCTCCGCGGAAGTTTCGCAAAATCGCACGGCGGAACGTGACGGCGAGTTACGCAAATGCTCCGGGTAATTTTGCGGACTCGGATACTTCTGATTAATTCGTACCAACGCGCAGCAGTTGCGAGACACACCGCGTGCGTTTCCGCAGCGCCATTCGTATCGGTTGAATTCTTGCGCGTGGACGTTTTTAGTGTGGCGTTATTCAGTGGCGGCCACACGAGTTTTGGGCGAACAAATCGAGAGAGACCTGTGACCTCCGCCGCTGTTCGTAAACTTCGTGCGCGGGAGTGAGCGCAGGGGTGCAATTATGCGAGTAGCATAATTGACACAGTGGTGACGCCGC
This sequence comes from Pseudomyrmex gracilis, assembly GCF_002006095.1. Lineage (NCBI taxonomy): Eukaryota > Metazoa > Arthropoda > Insecta > Hymenoptera > Formicidae > Pseudomyrmex > Pseudomyrmex gracilis. The sequence continues at coordinate 46,767 of NW_018020791.1, read as the reverse complement.
GTGCGGTGACCGACTGCGGGGAGGTCACGGGAACGGGGGAGAGAGAGAGAGAGTTTTGCGGTCGCGGAAGAGAATAACGTTCGCGCGTGATTATGAACGCGCGTCCGAAGTTCGCAGCCTCGGCAAATTTATACGTCCCCGTAACACACGGCGCTTTATTCGACCGCGCCGCACCGTCGTTGCTGTCGCTCGCCGCGCGTATCGCGATAAAAAGCGTGATTACCGTCACAAAGAAATGAAACAGATCAATTACCGTCTCTGTGTCGTGAAATTTACTCGCGCAATCAAGAGTTGATTTGCATATCTCATCTGCGTTTCGTATTCTTGCTATTTTTAATTTCGCACGCGAAAGAGGTTTCGATTTCTTTACGGAATCGCCCTCGTGTGTTGTTATTGTTGTCGCAAGAGTGCGTGCGAGGAAGCTGTTTTTCCTCCTCGTTGCGGAGCGAGAGAGGATTCTTCCCTCGTATATTCTTTTCCCCGTCACATTAAAAAAAAGGTTTTTATAAGAGAGACTTCTCTCTCTCTCTCTCTCTTCCCCGATTGAAAACCGGGGGTTTTGTGTGTCTGTCTTACAGCGCGCGAACAATGCTCGTACAAAAGAGGTTTCGAGGAGTGAACGAGTAAGCGAGATGGAGAAAGTTATCGAAGCTAATTTCGTAAGAATATATCTCTCGAAGCGAGAAATACGCCGCCGTTATCGCGCGCGAATGATTTATTTCAATATCCAGCTGCGTTCGCTCGATAGGTTCTCGGGATACAAACGGGAAAAGATAATTATATACTTTTGCGGGAACGAGGTCTCACATCACGTCACATTTTCACGATGATGGTGGTTGTGAAAATGTACTACTAACACATTGTTCATATTTATCGGATTTGTTACGTCGATATATGTGTGCGAATCGTTGAAATAATTGTCAACACAAGAGAGGATTCAATTCGCGAGTCTTTGAGATATGTCAATTAGCACAATCTTTGCTAATAATCTCCTGTGTATTACGAGAAGTAATATTTCTATTATCAATAGTGTTTCCATTCTCGACTATCTATTCGTGCCACAATCCCGAGATATTTACGAGACGTTCTATCGGATTCTTCGCGAGACAGAAAAAGAAATTCAAAATGTCAATTAAAGTACATTTTGATTTATTTTTGAATGTACAATTATACACATTTTGAAATTCGCTTTTTGCCACAATATATTAATCGATACGTCGCGACGAGTCAGAAAAAGAAACCCGCGCGAAAGCTAGACAACGCGAAAATAAATATGGCGAAAATCGTAATCGCGTACCAGATGTACGACGGAATATCAATTATCGAGCACACATGATAGCGCGCTATAAACCCGAGTCGTCGTTGCGTGTGCACGGTCGCGTAGCGCGCATCCATCCTGTCATATATATATATATATATATCTATATATATATATCTATATATATATGTATCGCGCGCCCGTGTTTTTCTATCAATAACGTGTGTCAACGACAGGAACGCGTCTAAACACACATCGACATATTAGTCGAACAAACATCGACCACGTCATCGCGCGACATGTGCGTCGCGTGCGTTTTTCTCGCGACAAAACTAAGATACGCGAGCAGAAGAAAACGTGCGCGCGCGTCTCTCAAACGTATAAAAAAAAACCACGCGCGCTTTTCACTTTTTTCGCGGAAAGAAAATTGTGTTTAGCACAAAGCCGGCGGATAATTATCGAGAGACCGCTATAAAACCCATTAGGTTCGGACGCCGATCGTTATTAGTTCGCGCGACGTTGCGGTAATTCTTTCGCACACGGTGTATATGTAGGCGGAGCGTGTTTCATTTTTTAACAGCAAACGCGTGTCGCGCACCGTGAGAGTAATGAACGGCCGCGCACCGTCGTTTTTTACGCTTCATCCGCGCGCGCGCGCTTACGATCTCGATTATTTGCACGGAGTAATATCGCGCCGAAGAGAAGTTCTGAATTATACGCGCACTTCCGTTATTGCTAACTCGCGGAGAGATTAAACGTTATAATGCGTATACCATTTTTTTCCTCCCGTCACACACGCAAGCAAGAATATACGTGAAATTATCTTCAACGTTCTTTTGTGTTGTTTTTTTTTTTTTTTTTTTGTAAAGAAAAGGTATTTTACAAAAGTACTTTACGTTTAAAAAAGTATTTTACACATTTTTCTGAACGGAATAGCACGCGTTTTGAGATTTAACTTGTGTTGCATTCGATTTTTTTGTTCTTTTTCTGTAACCGTGCGGCGCTCAACAACATGAGAAGTTAATTTTTGAAAAAATATCGCTGTGATATTGTTTCGGAAAAAAATATGTTATTTCAGAGTGCGCTATAGTTCGTGCCAAATCTCAAAACAACAGCTCGGTTGATATAATTGACGCGTATATGTACTCTACATATCGCGGAGAGCAAACGTTGCTGTAAAAAAAAAAAAAAATCCAAAAAAAAAAGAAAAAAAAAACAAAAAAGAAACGAGAGGAGAGAAGATCGCGATTGTGACGGGAATAAATCCAATACGGTTCATTAAACGTACGACGGATGAGGAAGAATTTGCTCCACTTTTCTCGACGCCGATATATTTCCAAGTGACGTTTTAAAGCCGGTGTGACGGTTGTCGGTAATTAATTAACGGCATAATCCCGGTTAACTTCGCGAGGTTATTACGGCTCGTTATACGTGCCGGCATATATAGAAAATGTAAGACGAAAGTCGCGCCGAGTTCCCGAGAACGATCCTTAAAATTTAGTCGACTAATCCCGTTCACTTATGTCTCGGACTTGGTGCGGCAATCGCCGCGATTCCGCGACTCTTAACACCGGTCGAAATTTAAGTAGCGCTTTAATTTTAAGACGCTCGTGCACGACGATCGTTGAGCGTCAAATAGGCGTAAAATGCAAATTACCGCGGTAAAACTCGCGCGGGGAGAGACGAAAGAGCGGGAGGGAGGAGAAAGGAAACGCGCGGTCGGGAAATTCTCTTTCTCTCTCGCGGAAATCGATTGTACACGCACACCGAGCAACTCGCGACGAGATTCTTTTTTTTGTTCCTTGCGCGCGGGTAGGGATCAAGATCCACCGTGATAAAGTCGTGAAACGACTCGAATTTAATGTGTGCACAGAGAGAGAGAGAGAGAGAGCAAGTGTCACGGCGCCATCGAGGGTGTTATCGATTACGCGATTCTCGGTAAAATTATCGCGCGAGTCGTCGCTATTTCAGTCACGAATCGAAATGTTCCGCGAATAATCGTCCGCGGTTATTACAATATTCGATTAGATAGCATGTAGTTTTCGAGATGTAATATTGTATATTCAGCTGATCTTGTGTGTGTGTGTGTGTGTGTGTGTGTTCGGCGCGCGAATTAATATCGATCAATTAAACGCGAATGCGCGAAGGACGATCTCGCGAGGACAATCGAAAGAGAATTTCGACGGGCAACGTTGTCACTGAAAGAGAGTTGATTAATCCCCGAGGATCAGAAGGACACGAATTTAATTCAACCCGAGTGAAAAATGAATTTTGCTGAAACGCGACCGATCGCCCGTGGAGCTTTGATGGCGCGATGACGCGAGCGCGGATGAAGCGTGAAATGCAGCGATATCGATTGACGTGTAAACGTTTTCAAGAGGGAAGGCGTCGTTTTCTCGTCGAAGTTGGCGCGAAATAATAAAAGCGCGATCGATTTTCGGGAATTTCTTTTTCTCGATGAAAAAAAAAAAAAAAAAAAAGAGGGATAAAGTTGTAATAACAACAACACACACACACACACGTGCAAAATGCATTTATATTATCGAATATACTACGGGAAATGTTTCTTTTATTACGCGATATATTGTCGCGTGTTTGTTTGGATATTATATTGTAGAGTTAATTGGATTATTGTGTATACAACTTTAATAGCGCGGCGGAACTGATTTAATTATCCTTCATCGTGCCAATGCGCGCGTGTGTATGTACAATATTCGCGTTCCGGTATTCCGAAGCATCGCGAGTTGTCGAGTTGCTTGGAGTTGATCCGACCACACCCGAATCGAGGTCGAATTTACCTGATTAAGTTCGGACCAAGCTCGAGTACTTGATAATTTACGGCAACTCGGCGATATCAGATAACCCATTAACTTTTCATCAGTCCGTGTTATCCGACGAAATATATATATATATATATATATATATATATATAGTTCAACCATGCGAGAGAGAAAGCCACACCTTATATATCTCCGGATATTTCGTTCTCGTACGTCACACCGGGTTCACGTTTGCACTCCGAAGAAAATTTACAACGGAGTTCTTTGTTACTCTTTCGCTCTTTCTCTCTCTCTCTATCTCTCTCTATTATTGTATCGTGGCTGCTCCGTCATTCCCCCGGTAATTTTCGTTCTCCGCGTCACTGCGAGATCCGGGGCGGGAATTGAAGTTACACACGCTCGCGTCGTAAATGATAGATGATTATAAAACCCAAAACGGTTTTATCGACACCTGAAAATTTAATACAAAATAGAGGTCGCGTCCCTAATTGCCGTAACGTTACCGCACACTATCGTGATCGGTAATGTGTGTCGGTTGGCGCGCGCGCACCCGCGTTGCGTTTGACTCTCTGGTGTATTCGACACGGTGCGTTTGATACCTTCGACGGAATCGAAGAACGCGTATAGTCGAAAGTGGGTATCGATGACGAAACGAACCAGATACGCCTGGCCCGCGCTTGTATTGTTGTACCCCTCCGTGAACGTATCGATTACAAGAGAGCACAGAGAAAGCGTCGCGCGGCGTATATAGGTTGTGGGTACCGATACCGTGCGCCAAACCGCGATAACTATCGGCGAGCGCGGGGTGTGCGCTCGCGTGCATTCGCCCAACATGAAAGTATCGGCATCACCGAGGGGGCGCCCCTTTGTCGCCTGCCGCGAATCAACTGTCCCTCGCATGCCACTTGTTGATGCCCCGAACAACAAGCGCGAGCGAACGATTTAAACGCGCCGGTGCAAGTTAAACGCGCACGCGACCGCACCTGCCAAGCCAAGTTTCCCCGTTGAGTGCCGGCAAAAGCAACTCCCGTACTCTTTCGCGCGCAAAAGCGATCTCCGGGATCGAGGTATAATCAAAGGAGAACCGCAACCGGAATTGCGTATTCGCGATTAAATTGCGCGTTATAGAGCGTAATCGACGTTCGATACGTACCGAGAAGACAAAGCGGCCTTTGTCTCGCAAATAAGATCACATATACACAGTTTGTCCGGAAAGTTCCCGGACTACGTGAATTAAAAATCGAAAATGAAAGATATGGTTTATTAAACAAGTTTACACTTCA
>NW_018020791.1:23629-41176 GCF_002006095.1 Pseudomyrmex gracilis | reverse complement strand
AGTCCGGGAACTTTCCGGACAAACTGTGTACACGTTTGTTCGCGTAACGTACAAACCACCAGACGGACGAGTTTTGTCGAAGATTATTGTTATTTATTGTATGTTATTATTATTATTATTATTCGCATTTCGATAAAAAAAAACTTGAGAAATAGAAAGAAGCAAGAGAAGAATATCTAAACACAGGACGTTTATGTCGTGAAAATGTAATAACGTCCTACGTCAAGTGTCGTTTTTCGGAGCCAACTTATGTCAATTCCATCAACCTTTTTCAATTTCCCGTATCGACAACTTTCTTGAGTGCTTAAACGAATCTCGCGCGATATGTGTGCGCGACGAGAGCTTGGGTTCGGTAAATCCTTTATGTTATTCATTCTCGTTCCTCCCTCGCCGCTTCGCTCCGCGTGTCATTCACGCGCGCGCGGGGACTATTCAACCGGGGGATATATATCTCTTCCTGCGACTTCTCTCCCTGTCGAGGCTCTTGAAGAGGGACCGGCGTGTGTGTGTCGCAACACGAACGGGGAGGGATCCTCGAAGAGAGCCCGGCGACGCCAAAAGAAGCGCGGCGCGCAAATATACTCGCGGGCGTTCGCACAAGTGGCCGTCAACATTTTTCGGTTCCCCTCGTCCCTCGCGTTTTTCTTCTCTCTCTTCAAGTGGCTGAAGGAGAGACACTCTCTCGCGAGGGGAAATAAACGCGCGGGGGGGGGGAAGGGGGACGTAAACGAAACCGCGCGCAAAGTGACGGAGAGATGTACGGTCGTTGCTTAGCGCGCGCACGTATGTACGTGACCGCGTGCGTGACGCGAGAGACAAAGTGTAGTCGACCCCCGTAGTCGTCTCGCGACGTTATTTAGCGTTAGCTGCGGCAGCGGCTGTCTGCTTCTCATCCCGTGTTGACATTCGGCGTATATGTATACACGCTACAGATCAAACACACACATGCGCTATTTACATTTATATTATCAAGCGCCCGGGATAGGTCGCGCGCACTTTCGCGCGCAATTCAAAGCGACGGAATCAGTCGGCGGAAATGTTTGTAATATAAATTCGCCGCCGACACAACTTCTCGCGAAATCGGCAAATCGAGGGCAGTTGAGAATTCCGCCCTCTCTCTCTCTCGTAATTCATCGCGTTGTGGAAATTCCGCCCACTTTCCCAGGAAGGAAGGGAGCAACTTCACCGCGGAAGAATAACGCGCGGAAGAATGTTCTCGACGCCGAACGTCGTCGTCGCGGACCGACAAACTTTTATCATTTCATTAGCGAGATAACAAATTAATTTTGGGATTGGGAAATATTGCGCGGTAACGCGTGCGCGCTGTACGCGTACATACGTAGGAGTGATTTTGTCCTTCAAACGAAAAGCTCGATTACATATCTGTCGATTTGCGTTGGTGTCTGCGCATTAGACGTTACTATGAATGTCAGATTGTGACGTAAACGCGCTCATAAACGAACCATAGGGTCTGGCTAATGCGCAAGTTCTTCTCTAGCTATATATATATCTATATAGCTGTGTGTGTGTGTGTGTGATCGCGGCATGTCACCAAACGGCGGAACGTTCGTGAATCATGAATGCAACGATCGATAATCCGCGTGATGAGGACGTCTTTTCCATGAAATCCCGCCCGCCTCTTCGTACATATCGACGTATCGAGCGCATGTCGGGTGAAAAGGGAAAGAGAGAGAGAGAGAGAGAGATGAGGCGCGCGCGAGCTCGATCGATTGAAACCACCGAAAACGATAATGCGTCGCATAATAAATGCGAGAAACGAGGCGAGCGTGAGAGAGAGAGATAGAGAGAGAAAGATAGAGGATGGGAAGGGAGGAGAGTGTGCGGCGCGCACGGCAAACTCACGGCGACGTACGCGATTGATTTATTAGATCCGACGATGTATGTTACGCGCATTAAGGATCGACAAACACCGGCTCTAATCCAATTAATCTGACCGTGACGGTCGTGATTTCGCGTATGGCTGCGCTCGCGTTTGCGCGCGCGCGCGCACTCTCATAAGTGCACGTTACATCGTGTCGCGCCGCGCGTAATTAGTTTCATTAACGGCTACATGCGTGTATCGGCGATGCGGCCACTTCGGTAAAATAAGCCGGGGGAGATTCGGTATTTCGAACCTCAACAAGTACGCAGGGGTACGCAGCTGGCAAACACGTCGTAAAACTGCGATCCGCGCGCGAACCGCCGCGCGGAATTAACACAGCGGGAATTAACAGAGGGGATGTTTATTTATACTCCGCCGCTCTCTTCGTCAGCGTGCGCGCGAGGCGCGAATTAATTAAGACAAAATGAACGATTTATTTTAATTTATTCCACCGTGTCAATTTATTATTTTGTACAAGATTTTTGTTATTTTCAATTTTCGCGATCGACGAGATCGAAAATTCGTATCGCACATACGCATCGACGATGACGCTTTAAAGTCGGGCACGCGAATTACATTATGTTTCGACGAATCCTCGATACGTTTATAGTGTGATTCGTGTCGAGTGGCCGTTAACCGTTAAATATTCAGCTCGGTATGTGAACTTCGATTGCTGAGTACTCGGAGGTAAATTGATTGACATTGCAACTTCGTTAAAGGGGCAATACACCGAATGACGCAAATGCGCGCACACTATGTGTGATAGATTATTTAAAAAAAAAAATAAAAAAAAATAGATATGGGGAATCGATAGAGAGAAGGAGAGAGAGAGAGAGAGAGTTTGGATAAACCACTTTGTTTTGCGTCGATAAACGGCGCCGTATCTGCGCTCACGCACACACATATATGTAGGGTACACACGCGCGATGCGAAATTTGTGTCTCACTGACCTGAAAACTACGTGCGCCGCGGACCCAGTGCTCGGCCGGACACGGCGCGGCACTACGTTACGCGTTATCATAACTACGTTTCGCGCGAAAATCGGATTTTCGCGTGTCGCGATATTGCCGTCCCCGTGATCGATACTATCGGCAGTTTGTTTCGCGCGTCGACGTAAATGACGCGCGGCGGGCATCGGCCGGCCGGCCCTGCCTTCCCGTAAAATTTCATCGTTTTGTGCGCGCGCCCGATCGCCCGAAGTTTTCGGCGTAATTATGCCGCGGTCGCGCTAATCAGGTTGGTTTGCTCATTTGCCGACGAATTAACTTTGCTAGAAAATTACCGACACGTCCGCTTTACTGCTGTTGCAGAGCAGCGTCTATAACGCGGGTGTGTGCACGCGCGCGCGTACGGAATCTGTGAATTTTACCGTACAAATTTCCATAAATTATTATTATGCCGATCGGATTAGCGTGTTGGTTCGTAATCACATTCAGATTTATTCATTGACAATCTGATACGTTCGCTTTGCCAAGTGACGCTTTAAAATACGCTCGCGCGTACGAAATTCTGCGTCTACAGTGATATGACTTCAATTAGAGATACTTTTACGAATATGTAATATGCAGTATGTAATAACACGCATTTGATGAACTAGTCGTGTATAATATATGACCGGCTTGATTGCTTCGTCGTATTACGTTGTATATTATGTTGACCGCTGAATAAATGAGCCAAAATTACCATTTTAGATTAGAATTAATTTATGCAGTAAACGTTCGTATTTGCGTAATGACAAGCTTTATATATTGCATGAATGAGGCAAAGAAAAAAAATTCACTCCCCTCCGTGTCTAGCTTTGTTGAAAACACGATTCGTAATGTCGCGCGGAATCTGTGCGAATCTGCGCGACACGCGACACGCGACGACGATCCCCCTCCGTCAAAAGAAACAATTGTTATTAGTAGTTGTTTGTTCAACTAGTGTGGCACATTTTGGATCAACTTCGCCTTCGTGGTTTCCGGTCGCGAATGCTTCCGCGTCTAATTTGAATGATTAATCCGACATTTGCGTTAATCCGCACTTTGATCGAACGGATGTAGTTTCACAAACAATTTATGGCCTGCGGCCTGCCAATTAATGCAAATCGCGGTCGAGGGGCTTTATATCCCCCCTCGGTCCAAAATCCGCGAAAAGGTACGTGAAAAATTATACCGCGCGTTTCGGAAATACCTGTATAAACTTTGCAACATTCATCGAAGTCAATAGAAATTATTATTATTGCGTTTCTGGCGATAATAAAATAACAAAACACTTTTATCGGAAAATTCCGATCTCTCCCGCGCGATGCGCAATGTGTGCGGTACAATCGGGTCCGCGTGTGTGTGTGCGTGTGTGTGTTCTTTGCATCGCTAAATATAGCCGTTTGATTTTCATCTCGGCGTTAAAATACAAAATCGCGTAGACAAATCGTATTTATCGTTAAATAATGGCATTAATATCGGTCGCGAACAACATAAATTATTTCACAACATAAATTATTTTATAACATAAATTATTTTACAACATATATATATGTATATATATATATATATATCGTGTTTTCGTAATTTCACGATTTAATGTCGCAAAACGCTCTACATGTTGAGATAAAAAAAAAAAAAACCGCGTCACGAGTGCAGCGTACGCAGCATCCGCGACTGTGTGCCGGGATGGAAAAGATTTATTTCTTTTTCTATTCTAACGCGCGGGGCGGGTACTTTTTTTTTTTTTTTCCTACTTTTCTCTCCGTCGTGCATCAGGGTACTTAGCGAAATGGGGAACGAGAACGGGACGGGGGGGAGGGTAGATGATCCCACCCGGAAGTCGCACCGCGGCCCCATGCGCGTCGACGTAACGTACGTACGTTTTTTATCCTAGTTTTTTTTACATGCGACACCCGCAAAAGAGGGACGCGAGCGCGGCTTGATATACACTGGATGGCTCAATTTGACTCGGCTCTTTCCGTGAGCTAACACGAGGCGAGTGCAATGCTATGTATCGCGAATGTATCGATGCGAGAAATCCACTTACCTAACTCGATACGCGATTCGGTGCCTCGACGTATCGAGTGACGCCCTTGCGCGCCCGTACATCGCCGTTCGACTTACGCGAGAGCTCGCGCGTCACTCGATACACACCTCGGGAGATATATTCCGATATCAAACTCAATCCCCGCGATTGATTTCGTTAGCGCGCAAACGCTCGAATCGTGTGCCCGATCTTTCTGACTTTTTAATTCGCGAAAGCGTCAATTCTCCCTCTCTCTCTCTCTCTCTCTTTTTTTCACTTTCTCATAACAACGTTTATCATTGTGGTGGATCGATTTTTGCCCTTTTGATTCAGGAGTTTTCCACATTCTTTCACTGTTGCAAACGAAATAATACTTGAATTATTTGAAATAAAAGAGATAAAGAGAGAGAGAGAGAGAATTTTAAAAGTTAAATATTATTTAATACCTGATATACCATATATATGCGTGCGCACGTAAAATCTTCAAGAAACGAACACGAGGTGAGGAGACTGTACCCTCGAGTAAAAGCTGTTTAGTTTCAAAGTAAGGGGTGGTGTTCTGCAATCTCTCGCTCTTCTCTCGGACGCGCGCAACGAGCAATATATTTACCGCTCCCGCCCCGGTGGTGGGTAAATGAATGAGACGGAAAAAAAAGAAAAAAAAAAATATTCTCTCGTTTCAGCGTAGCCGGCGCAAATGAGACGCGGGAATATTTCACGGCGCGCGGCGCCGTTAAACAGGGTTATTACGCGAAGTGAGAAAGCTTTGAGGAAAGGATCTTGACGTTTTCCCCTTTCCCCTCGCGGGAACCCCATCCGTCCGGCCGTAGTTTACCCACTGTTTGTGAATCATTTTTCAAACGGAGACTCCGTTAAATTTTCCGCACTTCCGCTGCCGGTCAGTCGGTGGCGCGCCGGTGTTCTACTTTTTCCACTTCCCGGGTGGCGTTTTATACATTATCCGGTTGGAACTTCGTCAGTTATGAATGACGTTCCGCCAAGTTTCCCGGAGACACGAAGAGTCGTTCAGAGAAAAAGAGAGAGAGAGAGAGAGAGAGAGAGAGAGAGAGAGGATAAGAGCAATCGCAAAGAGAAAGAAGAAAACAGCGTCCGAACTAAATACAGTCGTGAAATAACTTACCGAGTGAGAAACAGCCACCACAAAGAATCCGCGATAAATAATTTATTTCTCTCTTTCTATCTTTTTCGTTTCTTTTTATTTTCTTTTTCGCTCTTATCTTTCTTTTAACTCTTTTATACACATCGAAATATATCCGGCTCTTGTTTCTCCTCATACTCGCGGAACTTTAACGCGGAATTGCGCATCGCGCGCGCGCGGTGTATTAATGCGGAACGCGCTTTCTGCGCTTGTATTCCCCAAGAGAGTAAATGGGCGCAGCGGCGGAAACGGGGTATTGAAAATATAAGTGCGCTCAGAGCGGCCCAACAATCGTACGTAGCGGCTAAATAATTTAGCTTCTATACACGGGGCGGGCGCGGCGCTCTCTCTCTCCGAGAGAGAAACGATTGAGCGCACGTTTCGCGGATAAATGTATCGAAATCAAATTACGATCATCAATAATGCTCGTTTCAGCTTGTGCTTCGCTTGGGTTTCGACTTTATCGCCGCGCGAATCGCGTAAGTTTACGTTCAACGAGTGCCGCTCGATTATGCTCGAGCGTGCTTGAATTTTCTCCGATTGACCTAGAATCAAAACCCGCGCGACGCTTAATATTTGTTATTTAAATTGCGAATCTCCGGGATATCTCGAACGGCTTCCGCGCTTCTCCGGATTGCGGACTTCGATTGCCGCGTTGTTCGATCTTTCACAATCGAACGAGCGACGTCGTCGTTTCTTCGCAAAACGGATGATTTCATTTTCTTGCATTTTCTCCTTCGCACCGCGAACGTCGTCGCCGACGTTGACGTAAGTGGTAGACGGAAGACGAAGAGGGAGCAGAACTTGAAACCCGCACCGAGCGCGATATATATATATATATATATATAAATGCCAACTCGCGGGTTCTCGCGTTGCCGAAGTTCCACCATTTTACGCTACGCTACACGTTTTTAGAGTATTCCCCGGCGAATACCGTCTACGTTTCTTCTGGCAATAAACCTTCGGTTCTCTTCTCGCGGAGAGAACCGAGAAGAGCGCACACTTTTCTCCTCCCAAAGCGCACGCGGTAACATCGTGTAACGGAAAATATACTTTGACGTGCGAAATCTTACGTGCGCGCGCGCGCGCGCGCGTGAACGAGCACCGTAGCGTGTGGCGAGGTAAATAGCGTGCTCGTGAGAAATCTACGGATCCCAGATCGTCTTAAATGTTCCATGATTCCGGATCGTGTGCGCGTGCGTGTGTACGTAAGGGTATATATCGTTTCAGAAAATGAAAACCTGTCTGCACAAGGTCGAGTTCTTTTCGACGGAAAAGTCAAAAGTCAAAACCAATGGAATCGCACACGCTTTTATCGCGATTAAAAATATTAATTTGTCAAGTGTCATGTTGTTCGTCACTTTTACTCAGTAGATTTACTCGACGATAAAGGGTTTCTCTCGACGATAAACATTTCTCTACGATTGCGTAGGAGAACATCGGTCGATGCGTCGTCGTTACATTCCAATCTCGATCGAGGAGTAATCTCTTACTGAAAAGATCGACGCGCGATTACGCGTCGCGTGTTTAATTTAGGACCCGATTCAGATTGCTCTGGAGATTTGCTCTCTCTCTCTCTCTCTCTCTCTCTCTCTCTCTCTCTCTCTCTCTTTCTCTAACGCACTGCAACACACACACACACACACACACACAGATCGCATTTATCCCCCGTTTTCTCCGCGCGTTCTCTCTTCACCGCAGACACGCGCTGCGCAAGCGGCGGTCGTCCCGAGTCGCGTTATCGAGCGTGTAATTCCGTTCCCGCGTGTGAACGAACGCGACGTTATCGAAAGAATCTAACGATCCGATTCGACAGCGTTACACATCCGGTGAAAAACGTTGTCACTTTTGTTTCTGCGCGGCGTCAGTTAGTTATCGTTTGAAATCTCTTCCAAATTAGTCCGCACATTATTCTCTTATTTTTTATGTATCGAGAGTGTGGATCGTTGCGTTGTATAAATTTTTTTCCGGGCTACGTGAAAGAAAAAATTAATGCTTATAATTTTTTTAGCCGCTAATACACACATTTTTGTTGCATTACTATAACGCGCATGGGAAAAAAGGAGGAGATTCTTCTCTTTCTCATAGTCCTTCAGTATCACCCGTGTTCGATTGTAAGTCTCTTGTTAGTCTCTCGGTCGTATAGCTGTATCGTATTCTTTTCTTCTTCGTCCTCCTCCCGTCCGAGTTTACATCGCTAACGAGAGACACAATCGAGAAGATACTTCCGCTTCTTTCTCGGCATCGGCAACTATACGGACGTGTCGCGAATCCGTCATTATAAGAGAAGAATCTCTCTCGGACAAGGAAATATCATCTCCTCTCTCTCTCTCTTTCTCTCTGCTCCTTCTTCTCCGATTCAATCGTTTGTTATACGCGGCTCTCGGAAATTCGGTCGGAGAAGATACTTTTCCCTTCGTTAGTTTCTCCCGCGAATAATTATTTCCCCGAGTCGCTTCGGAATCCGATACCCACCGGGTTATCGATCGGTTCCTCGAGTCGGATCGACGTTGCGAGAGAACGTCTTCGTGGGTTTTTTTTTGTTTTTTTGGGTCTTCTCGAGTTCGTCGCGATTTTGATTTTGATTTTTTTTTTTTTTTTTTTTTTTTTTTTTTTTTTCTCAGAAACGTCCGCGTTTTAATTACTTCTGTTCAACCAAGTATGTTCCAAAGCGCGTGTATCATTCGAAACTCTCCGAATCAACCGTATCCCATATACACAGTTCTATTTTAATTGTCGCCCTCGAGGCATTNTCTCAGAAACGTCCGCGTTTTTTTTACGTGTTTATTACGAAGTATGTTCCAAAGCGCGTGTATCATTCGAAACTCTCCGAATCAACCGTATCCCATATACACAGTTCTATTTTAATTGTCGCCCTCGAGGCATTCAGAGACGTTCAAAGTTACGCCGCGGAGCAAATCCACAGTTTGTAAACTCCACTTTGAATGCGAAATCGTATCTAAAGTGGATACAATTACAAGTTTCCGCGCGCGGACTTGAATTCATCTCGCGCCCCGAGAAGATTTCATCGTATATGCACTTGTGCGTATATACGTGTATACCTTACCTGTATATACACACCAATAGAGGTGGTTTTTATTGGCGCTCTCAGATTATCCAGATTGCCTCGGAAAATCAGTTTCAGTCGATTTGAATTTTTTATTCGCTTATTTTTCCACCGCCCCGTGTCCCGCGTTACTCGTATATTTTCCGTCCAGCTTTTTTTTTTTTTCTCTTACTCTTTACCCCTCTCTCTCTCTCTCTCGCTCTCTGAGCCGCGCGAGCTCTCTCGTGGGATTATCTTGCCCAAGAAGAAGCCACGTGTTGTCCCAACGAAATTGAAGTGCACCTAGCAGAGGCTCGGCTAACACGACGTAGACCGCGCGTAAAGGGACGAGTGCGGCAAGAGTTTCCGCAGTCTGGCTTATTTTTTGCAAAAGCTCCGCTCCTACATCCCATCGCGAGCATTTCCCGATGTAAATCGAGACGTGTCGTGCATACATGAAAATCTACCTCTTAGTTTAATAAAAGAGAAGGTTTCTCTCTTTTTCTCTTTTTTATCTTTCTCTCTCTCTCTCTCTCTCTCTCTCTCTCACGCGCGTGAGAAATGACGTAACATGCGAATATTTCACGTACACAAAGTTACATATACATATATATCTCTCTAAGATTATCGTGTAAAATGAAATTTTGTTATGCCAGTTGGAGAGAATTAGAGTCTCTTCTCTCGATTGAAACTTAAAACGCTTTTCAGTGAAGAAAGTTCGATCGTTATTATTGCAGTCAGTTGATTAAGATTTCGTTTTAACTTAAACTCTCGCCGGTTGTTCTTGTATTTTAAGATTTATTTGATTATCATTATCGCTGGTAATGATGATTATAACCAGCGGAGGAAACCCACTCGCGGAACTCTCTCGTGTTTATTTATATATTCGTGAAGTTCGCGCGCGCGCTTTTGACAAACGAGGTCACCCTCTTTTCCTTCGCAAAACGAGAACTATTACGACGAATTGGCGACCCGCAATATTTACCCCCGACAGTTTTCCGCAAAACGGTTGTAAATCTAATGTCCTCTCCTAAGACCCTCGTCATTTAAGTTTAAGGTTTCTCACGACGCTCTCATCCGTCGTCGTCAAGTTTAATCGCGAATGTTATTACGTCCGAAAGCTCAACTTAAGCCGCGTGTTTTTTTTTTTTTTTTTTTTTTTTTTTCAGCTGCAGTAAAACGTCGTATGTTACCCGGGCTTGGTGGCCTGGCGGCTTGATGGTCTCGTTCATTAGTCATGGCTGAATCCGCAGCCCGAAGTTCCGGGCGCTTTTCTGCGCGCACGCGTGTGTGTGTGCGTGCGTGCGTGCGTATATCTTTCTGCGTGTATTTTACAGAGAGAACCTCTACCTTCGGTAAGCTGCCGAAAGGAGGAGGGGAAAGGGGCCGTTAAAAAATAATGGCCTAGCTCGGGTTCGCTTCGGTGCCATCGCACCCCAGGCACGTGCGAAACTTTAATGACTCTCTCGGTCGGCGGCGCGAAACCGGGGGGGCCTCAGCCCCGCTTCGCCGGGCCCCGTCCACTTGTGTGGCGTATCACGCGGAGAGGGATAATCCATACTTCCGTGAGCGCGAAGAGAAGAGTCGATGGCCGGCAATCGACGTGATCGCGATTGGCACGCCGCTGAGAGGTCGGAAATTAGGTCTCCCGCATCGTCGCGTGTGGCACGCGTGCTGTGTGACGTGTGTTTTCAGAGAGAGAGAGAAAGGGAATAGCGCACGTGACAGGACGGGACTCGTACTGACTGCGTGTCAATAATGCGGTAACATTCCTTAATCGAAGTCGAAATGATATCCGTGCGTGTGCGTGTGACTCACGCACACGACGCGATCTCCCTTTTTCTCTTTCTCTCTGACACTTTGATATATCGCGCGTTGACACGCGCGCGTTCAAAAACGCGCGCGTTATTTTAAATTTTTACGACTTTTATGCATCTGCACAAACCGGTTATTTTACATACCTTCCTCTCTATTTTAAAATGGATATATTTTTCCGATAGAATTTATTTACATGTTACGGCGATTTTATGAAATCTCTGCTGATTCTATTGAAGTAGCACCACTACTACCAAGACTATATATGCTGATGAACGTCAGAAATTCAAACAGCTATTCATACAAAATCATTTGTGATTTTCTGCGGAATCGTTCGAGTTTTCATGCGAAATTAAATAACACACAAACGAATTTAATTTGTTGAAAAAATTACGTCGATAAATATTTTTACTTCCAAATTTTGCGCCCGTAAATTTAATTTATCTCAAAATATCAACAGAATGTATGCCGGAGTATCTAATTATTGGAGTGTAAAATCACACTAATTAATCGTTTTCATCGCAACGCAATATGCGTGCGTGCGTACGTATCTGGCTGCCTGCCTATCTTCGTATATTTACTTGCGTCGGAGTAATCCATATAATCGTCCAATATCGCGTTATCGGCCACGCTTTTGTGACAGCTCCCAATCACCGGGCGATACCGATCGGCGATACGGATCCGTGATTTTTTTTTTTTTTTTTTTTTTTTTCCGCCGCTGACGTTCATTCGAATATACAACCGCCAATCTTGAGCAAATCAAATTGCCTCGCCCGTCATCCATATCATTTTGACCGCTGCGTGCACCGTCACTCGGATTAACTGACGGAAGATGCGCGCCCGAGCGTCCACCACCACCACCGGTATGATGATCGACGTCGACACGCAGGAGTGGCACGATCTTAACACACAGGGACGATCGTGCGTTTAATTGCCATTTCACGAGCCGTTTCGTCTTTCTTGATAAGCAATCCCGCCCACCAGTCACGGACATTCGCACGCCACGGCCGTTTATTACCCCAGACGCGAAACAGAGTCTCGCGATTATTTCGCTCCCTCTCTCCTCCCCCCCGTTCTCTCTTCCCTTTTCGCCCCCGTCAGAACGCGTAGTAATAAATATGCCCTTCCCTCGCCGTAGCAGCGCGCGCCACGTTGGTTTCCTCTCAACCCCCTTAAATATCTTCCTCCCGCATGACGCGAAAGCGTTTTCCGGAAGTTCGATCCGCGAAGTTTGACGGCCGAGTCGTAACTTCGCGCGACGCGTTCAATATTTTCGAATCGCTGCGCTCGCCCCTCGGGGACGGCGGCACGACGCGGGAAGGAACGTTATATACGTGATTTGTAGAGGCGCGGTCCGTCCCGGCGACGACCGGGCGGCGGCGGCGGCGCGCGGACCGAACAAATCGACCTCGGTCAATTTTTTAGCATTCTCGACGAACAATCGCAGAACTCCCTCCCGCAGAGAGGACGACGATCCGCGCGCGCGGTTCGACTGTATATACATATATATATATATATATCTTCTTTTATCGGATTAAAATATCGGCTCCCCTCCAGTTATCGGTTCTCCGAAGATCGTTATTAAATTCATGAGGTGATTGCGAGAGCACGCGGAACAATGGCCGGGTTCCGTTTATATATTTACGACAAGATACGGATATTGTTATCGCGCGTGATTAGCTTATTGCGAAAACCATATTCCGCGCGCGTAATTACTGCAAAATAATTACTCGCCCGAGGATTAATATCAATATCCGGTAACAAGTGGAAATAATTTGCAGGGAGCACACGCGCATTTCGGAGATGCGATAGATTTCAGGCTCGTCAGTTTACCGTTGCTAAGTTTTTGTACCGTCGCGCCGGGCTGCAGCGTGAAAGCCGATACGTGTCCGCGGCTTGTATTTTGTATCGGCTTTCACGAATATCAGAGCAAGCATCTCTCTCTTTCGAAACTTGACGTTAACCACAAATGGCCGGCAGATGCGAAGTTCTACCGACCGACCGACCGACCGGGATGGGCGGAACAAAAGAAGCCGAGCGACGGAGGAAAGGAACGGAGAACCGTATCTGCTACTCTTTCTCTTCTTCCCTCCCTTCTTTCTCTCCCTTGCTCGCCGCATTCGAGTCCCTTCTACGGTAATGGGGCTCGTATTGCGTGTCCTTTCAATCGGAGGTTTTCATTGATCGTATCGAAGAACGGCGTTTCTAAAGAATCAGTTTCTATAGGTATTACGATCTCTCTTTATCAAAGTACACAAAGAAATTTGTTGCATACATTTTACGGTTTATAATAAAATGTAAATATACATTAACATTTCCTGATCGAGAAATGTTTTTCTCTTTTGCGCCCGTAATGACTCTTGGCGATTTCTCATTGTCAGTGGATAATTAGTAATTACATGTATGTATAGCGAATATAAAAGTCTTAAAAAAGATCTATCTCATGATATTAAATTCTCAGGTGGATATCGACCTGCGATCGCGACTGTGATTGACTTTCGCGTGGATATTCGCAACATAATCGTAATTTAAGTAATTTTTTGTCGGACTGCAGAGAGAGAGAGAGAGCGAGAAAGAGTCTTTCTTGCGCACCCCGATCAATTATCTTTCGTACATTTACGTGTGTATGTGTCGTGCGTGTCTCTCTCTCTGACGGGACACAAATCTGTCCCGCGAGTCGAAATCTCTAATCTCCTCCCGGTCTTCTGGGAGGGAGGTGGGATCTTCAACTTTGCGCGACGTGCGATTGGAAACGAACGGCTAATTCTGGAAAGCGATAACCGAGTGTGCCTGGGAGTTGATGGGAGTTACGGGACACACTCGGCCCGTTTAATTTCGGAGGCAATCAGAGAAAGAGGATAGGAAGCCTCTATCTGGCTATCCGTCGATCCATCGCGCGTCCATTCTCCCACTTACTCACACACACACACACGCACACTCTCTTTTCCCCTTCCTCTGTACAAGTTACCCTCGTTCTCTATATCCAGCTAGATACCCATCCATCTGGCTTCTTCTATCCCTCCTTCCCCGCGTAGTCGCTTCTGGTCAAGCGGCAACGTCCGGCAACATGACGTTAATTCGTTTCTACGGCAAGACGTATGATGCTTCCGATAATGACCTGCTTCAGTGCTGCGTCCGTTTATTGGCAGTGCCGCTGCTGCTGCTGCTGCTGCTGCTGCTGCTATTGCTGTATCTCTGATTCAAATTGCATGCATCGGACGCGCAAGGACGCTCGCGCGCGCTCCCCCGGTCATCGGAATCGATTGGCGTTGACGCGCTTCGATGATAATCCGATTCGAACTTGGGAAATGAGAAGAGAAACGATATTCGGATAATGCACACGTGTATATCGTTACCGGGAAAATTTATCTTTGATGCGCGCACACACACGAAACTTGTAATTTTATCGAACCCGGCACAAATATATAAACAATTCAAACTGCAACTGCGTGGATATAATTGTTAAATGACAGAGGGATGAAATTATTCACTCGAATATGTTCTTTAACGAACATTTGTAATTATTTAGTCGGTAGTTGTCCGCGCGCGTAATAGTTGTTTTCGATACGCGCTTACACACACACACACACACACACACACGTATATATATTTACGAATCGAGTTGAATAAATCAGGCAGAGGGATGGTCCAGTGTCCGACATTGAGTGGCGGTTGAATGTGCAAAGCTCGGAATATAATTATCGTTCGTATTCCGACCAATAATAAGTTAGGTTCAAATGTAAATGTTTAATCACATATAAATATGGTGTAATTAGATGGATTATATAATCATTTGCGTGTTGTTATATAAACCCATTCGCTTCTCAAATTATATGGTGTGTAACCGATACATATGTATTCTCTATTCGGATGTTCAAGTTACATCCGAATGAAAGCAAATATGTATAATTTTTCACAACGATCGATTTTTGTAAAATATTTTAACGCGTCCATTAACACGGAAGCGTTTCGTTCTCGCGCTGTAATAAGTCCGCGCGAAGTTTAATTTTATTATCCGCGAAATATTTTGAGTATTTTTTGTGTGTGGATTGGATACACACGCGATGGCCAGATTCTATTTGTGCGTTTCTCATTTTCGCTCATTACCGTTCGCGCGTAATGCGCGCGCGTCGTCTCCGATCCGAATCGCCGCTCGCCGGATGCGCAGCTCCGGTCAATCTGCATTGAGTGACAACAGGATATGGGATCGTCTGATAATTGCTCTTTTAATTATACCGCTGACCGTTACTCGCGTCGATCGATCGATGACACTGGAATATCTCTCTCTTTTTTTTCTCTCTCTCTTTCTCTCTCTCTCTCTCGCAGTCAAAGAAACTTCCCATTCTCATCTGTACGTGACGGAAACACGGGGCGCGTACAATACGGCCATTATTCTCACACGCGTGCGTATATAACGCTTATGCGCGCAAAGAAAGCATCATGAAAGCGCGATCAATTGTTGTTCGCGTCGATGTTTGAAAAAACTGCTGGAACGCATCTTCTCGATGCTTAAATAAAGCACGTCGATAGATAAAAAGCGCGTCGACGCGCGAGATTCGTGTTTTTTTGTAAAATTTATGTTTCTCGTTGAGAAAAAGAAAAACGTTATTTTCTTTCCGCGACGACAAACGACGCGGTATTTAGTGTGGTAATATGTGCGCGAATTCTCGTGCATATGTGCCGCGCGCGCGCGCGCGCGCCAGCCGAGCGTCGTCAGCGACGACGGCGGTGTAGTTTATGTGTATGACCTGAATTTGCGCGAGCACCGCGTTCGAGATTACTGCGATCGGCACTGATTGCCCCGGAAATTTCTGCTTATTACACACGGGATTCAGCGTGGCGTTAATGTTTTGCTCGGTGAGATATTAAACGCGATTATATTTCGATGAGAGTTTGAAGCATATTCGAGAAAAATACACAGCACACAATTTTGAAGCTAAATTTAGTCTTCAAAAACGTGACTAAAAGTAAAGTCACGTGACAGGAAGGAGAGGAAAAACAAAACGTGAACGTAAAGTCACCTGACTTTATTTTAGTGACGTTTGTCGTAAAAAACTGATGTCTAATTGTTTTATTGCGTCAATTTACGCTCGAATTCGACTGAAATTGGCGTACCGGCGGTGTTAGAGAACAACAAAAATTATCTCTCTCTTCGCTGTTGTCGCAAGCTTCGACGAACGAAGATCGATAATTAGCGAATAATAGAAACGTCTGCTCTTTTTAGCCGCGACGAAGAAAGGAGAGAGATTGCTCACGGTTGATTCGCTAATGATCGATCGGGCATTGTTCATCGGGCCCGCGGTCAAAAGAAAACTTATTACGGCTTATTAAGACCGGGCTTCCGGAGGGCGGATGGGTGGTCTCTTCCGTTCGTTTGCTGTCACAAAAGAAAGAGAGAGAGAAAGAGAGAGAGATGTCGACGGCCGTCGACGTCGCGCGTCTAATTAGATAGAATAGGATAATTCCACTCTTTTTTTTTTTTTTTCTCTCTCTCCAAGAGAGATAGAACAAGAACTAATCCGAAACCCTTCCCGTGCTCTTTCTTTTCCAGGTGCGGAGGATGTGTTCAGGTTTACGGGAAACGAGACGCACACAGACTACTTTCGGCTGGTGCTGAGGGACGGGAACTACCTCCTAGTCGGCGGAAGGTAAATAGAAGATTCATTTGGAGAGCGAGTGCTTTAATTAAAGAGCCGCTTCTTCTTCTTCTTCTTCTTCTTCTTCTTCCACTTCTTATTCTTCTCTTATACCTTTCCCACTCGTCATCCCATTCCCTCGGTCTGAGTCTCACTTCGCTCCCTTTGCCTATCCATCTTCCGCCGTTGAGTTGCTTGAGTTAGATCATAATGTGTAATTTTTTCTTGTTTTTTTTTTCCTTGTACATAGCGTATACACGTATACGTGTATTTCGCGCGCGCATTTTATTACGAATAATAATTAAATAATACACACGCCGCTGCGCGCAATGGTTACTATTATTGAAATCTCTTTACAAAATTAATTATAGGCAAATCATCATACGGTCTCTCTCTCTTGTTTGGTCGCGCGGTATCGTTAAATAATTAACAAATTTCCTGTTTGACGGTCACCGTTGCTAATCGCGTCACGACTTCCAAAATGCAACATTAATTGGTTATATCCCATACGCCATTCCAAATTTCATTATAAATTTTATTGTAGGCGCGATGTGTGTTCCGGGAGAAATCGCTTCGTATCAAAACACAGATTTGTATATATATATGTATATATTTATATTTACGACAAACGTACCCTACACATTCAAACCACCCACACATTCGTTTGTTCGTCGGAAAATATCTTCGTACAAACAACAAACGCGTCATCACGTACAACACAATTCGTATATTCCGTTCCGTCGAAAGGTAATAAACAACCAATTTCATTCAATATACATAATTAAATCGTAATGCAGCATTATATCCATTAATGAGATAATTAATCATGTCAAACATAACAATAGATGTCACATTATCTCGACTGCCGGACCATATTCAATCGATTATTAATGCGAGCGATACGTGTGTGCGTGCGAAACTGAACTACCCTCGCCCCTCCCCCCCCCCCCCCCCCCCCCCCCCCCCACATGTGTACTATAATATGTTTCCGCAACTTTACATCTCTCCGTCTGCGCTC
>NW_018020791.1:10025-23610 GCF_002006095.1 Pseudomyrmex gracilis | reverse complement strand
CCCCCCCCCCCCCCCCCCCCCCCGAATTTTCATAGCCCGCCGCAACTATCAACAAAGTTATTCTTCGCGATAATAAATTTTGATGTGTGAAATTTTGTGTTTCATATAATTCTCCAATATAAATATCGCAATATCGCGCCGATCGCGAGAAAATCGACGTCTTCAATTGTTGTGTTCAAAGTTCGGCAAACACAAATGTAAAGAAAATTGCAAATCGCGCGGTTGTATAAAAACTGTGTGCGGGCTTTTCTGGATTCGTCATTAGAGAGTGCAATCAGAGTCGATCGATTAGCGCGCTTTCTTCTTTTTTTTTTTCCTCCCTTTAATTCCTCGCGCGCATCGTCAGCCTCGCCCCCGAGGGCTACGTCGAGTGTTTCATCTTTCGCGGAAAATCAACGGATATATATATATGTAGAAATGCGCTCGCTCTCTCTCTCTAGCCCTCAAGTGACGAATTATCTATTCACGTACCGCCTGCACGCTGCTGAATGCGCGCTGTTTCAACATTGAAATCAGTCCGGCGCGACGATAATCAGGTCGTGCGCGGATTAAACGCATTGTGCGTGAATGAACTCTGATATATATCTCCCGAGCTTGTTCGTTATATTGATCGGATTACACTAATTGCTCAGCCGATTTGCCCGCCGACGTCGCTGCAACAGCCGTCGTCGTCGGTGATACGCGAGAATTTTGTTTCTTGCTCGTTACGAGGCCACAGGCGCTTATTACGGGAATATGATCGCGGTATGTCTCGGTGATTATTCCGCGGTTCCCGGCAAAATCCGTCGACCGCGAAACGGTCGCTGCGAGCGCGCGCGGTGAGAGAGCAATTCTATATATTCCTCTTCAAAGTGTTTCCCCGTTGCGTATACACACGCGGCGGATGGAAGTTGCCTTGACGAAGGAGGAGTTAACGATCGAAAATGCCAAAACTTCAAACGTCGCTTTCTCAGCCTCCCTCTTTCACACCTCCGGATAATCTCGACGTCGACGTCTATTTTAGACAGTTTGAAACTCGAGGGAAATTCTTTCGTTCCCACTCAACACGTGTTCGCGCGCGCGCGCGCGCGAAGAAAGTCTCTCGCTTCTCCTCCGACGACGACGACGACGTTCCGTTAGAACAGCGAGAAAAATTGTCTCTCGGTGACAAGTCGTTTCGAATGCGAATCGAAAATAAAATTCGAGCACAAACTTTTCACATTATCTTTTACAATGGTGGTACACAATAATTTTAATTTTTTTACCATGTAAACAAAATTATTGCGCGAATATTTTCGAATCCATTCCCTTTCCAATCTAAACTGAATTTTTTTCAAATGAGAAAAGAAAATTCGCACGATTTTTGTTTTTTTTTTTGTTTTTTTTTTCTTCTAGAAATCTCGTCCACAATCTCAGTCTGACGGATCTGACGGAGCAGCAGAGGCTGACCTGGTACTCGACGGAGAAGGACGTGAAGATGTGCGTTGTGAAGGGCACGCTCGAAGAAAATTGTCAGAACTACATACGCATCCTGGTTAAGACCGGATCGAACACTCTCTTCGTGTGCGCCACCAACGCCTTCAAACCCATGTGCCGGGATTACACGGTGCACGCGGGCAACTACACGATGGTGAAGGAAAAGGGCGGCCAGGCAAAGTGCCCGTACGATCCGCAGCACAACAGCACTTTCGTCTACGTGGATGGTGAGCTCTACACCGGCACGGTAACCGATTTCGCCGGTATGGATCCGATCATCTATCGGGAGCCGCTGCAGACCGAGCAGTACGACTCGATGAGTCTGAACGGTAAGCGCAAATAGAAATCTCTCTAATCCGCCGACGATCGTCGATTCTCCCGTAGGGGGGAATGATTGATGACGCTTAATGATCACGTTGATTCACGCTGATTTACATTGAAAGTCGGCAGTTAATTCTCCGATCGCGCTCGCGCAACTCGCGGAATATCAATTTTCATTTTCTCCGCGCGCTTTTGCCATTAATTCGACACGGCGACAAGTGCGGTTTGAAGTCGGTGGTTAATGATCGCAACTCTCTGAATATTAATTTTCATCGCGGCGTAACGCGGACTAAACCAGTTCCACGCGTTTGTTTTAAACGCGAAGGAGAATGTTGTTGTCTCAGAAGAAGATTGTTTAATAATTTTTGTCGCGCGCGTCTTACTTTGTAAAAAAAAAAAAAAAAATGAATTTACTTGAAGTTGCATAACAAATAAAATACATGCGCGAGGATCGCGTTTCGTAGTTCTCCGGTTATTTATTCATTGTCTACTGCTCTTTCAGCGCATCAAGCGCAGAGAAAGAGATATATATATACATTATATGTATATAGTCTCTTTAATCTATTTCAAAAGAACCGCGAGATTAGCTCGCGATTAGATGGAATTATGCGCGCGGACGCGAATAAGTGGTGGCTTATAATCCGATTAATTCAATCGTTACTTTCTAATTACGAGAAGTCGCATCGAGAAGAGAGAACGACTTCACCGTCGTTCACGTCGATGAAAAGTTTGCTCTTCTTCCCTCTGTATCGGCACTCGGGGCGGAACGGGTAGAGAGAGGAAAGAAGGATGGTCTCGGCGCTTTTGCGAAAACTTCGCATTTCTTAACAATAAAACAACGGACGCATTCACTGAAAGTATCTGCGGAAAAGTTCCGCGGGAACAAAGTTGCCGCGGGATTCGCGTTTTACTCGGAATCGAATGAGAAAAGTTCGGAATATGGGTGACTTATGATTAGCCGATATTAAATAAAAATTAATAGGTCAGGGAAAGAGGAGAAGGGGGTGGGAAAAGAAATTCCACAGGCAAAAGCAGAGAGAGAGAGAGAGAAAGAAGACACATTCTTGTGCGCGGAGTGAATAAAATTGTACACACACACACACACACACACGCACAAAGCTTCTGTTCCGCGATAAGACGACAAGCGTTTCAACCTTTACGTTTCAACGTCGCTACTGGCACGAGCTCGGCCCGGTCGAAGCTATTATATCTCATTATCGTTCTCATGCGCAGCTTTAATCACGTCGTTTTATCGCGCTTACCAACTTCTGGAAAATTATCGTATTAATATCCCCGGCACGACGTAATTATTAGCCATTATCGACCTCGTTACACCGCCCGTCAAACGTGATCCCTTATAACAGAAGGATGGCGGTGATGGTGGTGGTGAAGAAGGCGAGGCGCAACCGTCGTCGTCGTCGTTGGAGGTAAACGCGTGTCTGAGTGTTTGAAAATCGCGCGGCAGCTACCGCATAATGCATATCCCCGTGTCCATTAAAGTTCAACCGCGAGAGTTCGATTCAATATTTACACGCTCCAAGTTTGGCCGCGTGCGCAGCCGATTCGACTTTGAGAATTCGGCGAACGCGACCGGATATATATATACGTGTGTGGCCTCCGGTGCTTCTAATCCACACGGTGTAATTCCGAGATTAACCGTGCGTATACGTGGATTCTCTAAGCTCTCCCGCCTGTACTTGCCGCAAGATTATTCCGCGAATCTTCCGGGCCTCGGTGTAATGTCGGTGTGAGCGCGATATATAGCGTCGTCGTCGACGACGACGACGACGACGACGACGACGACGACGACGACGTTGCGCCCATCGGCTCGAAATTTGCCCTCGAGCTTGTAATACGTCCCTGTTGCATCGTAATACCGAGCTCCGTAATATCGCGCACAATAGAAGCGCTATATTGCACGGCACGGAGCGCAATTATGCGAGTTTTAATTGACAAAGTGCCGTCGCTGTGTTAAAAATTGAAAAAAAAAAAAGAAAAAAAAAATTGCTTCGTCGAACGGAATCGCACGGGGACCCAGAAATTTGCGCGCGTGCGCGCGAGATTTTTTAATTTTCGGGCACGTTTGAGAGAGGAACACGCGATATACGCGAGGTACGAGTTTTTTTCACTTAACGAAACTTAAACACGATTTTAATTAACGTTGGAAATGTAATAGATTTTTATCGTGCTTTTTTAAAACACACGTTGATACACGCGATACGATATTTCCCGCCTCGTCGGGTTTACATTGCGCCCTGTCTCTGTTCGTTTAACATTCGTACACGCGCGCCCGTTTTATACGCGTGGCGTGTGTGCGCGGATCCCTTTGTAAATTTAATAAATTAAAAACCGACATTCTCTCTCTCTCTCTCTCTCTCTCTTCCGCCCGCGGCGTTTATATCGCGTTACACACCCGCGCGCGCGCGTGCAGGGGACTTCAAAGTAACGCGTCTTCGCGGCGTTAAAATTGATACGTCACTTTGTTCGGAGATGGCATGAGGGGGGTAGAAGGACGGACTTCCACAGTCCGACGGGGTATTTTAATTGAACGGTGTACGAGAGCGCTAATCAAGTTTCTCTATCCGTTGGACAATATTGATTTTCCCTCCGTCCGTCGAAAATTCAATTCTCTACCCCGCCGCGTTGTTAAATCCCGCGCGTCGCTTTGAAAATCGCGCTCGCCGCCGCCGCCGCCGCCGACGGCGAATCGCGAATCGGAAAATCTCGAGACGTAAGGACGAGGCGAGGAACCGACCGTGTGCGACGTTCATCCGGAGGAGAACATTTTTCTAATCGGTCGCGGCGGAGCGAAGAGAACGAAAAGAAGAAGAAGAAGAAGAACGGATGGAAGTGTGTTTCCGTTTTTTGGAAAAGATCGTCGCGAATTTTCCCGCTGCACTTTGTCGTCCCGGCGGAGGAGGTGCGGTTAAACGCGCGACGTGAGAAGCGGGCGAGCGAGCAAAAGGGGTAGCAGGGAAGAAGGAAGAGGTAGCGGAACGACAGATAGATGGAGAGAAAGAAAGAGCGGAAACGCTAAAGGGACGGGCTCTCTCTGTGCTCCGTGGGGATTGGGGGTAAAACGAGGTGAATTTATGGGGCGGAGAGCGACGGGTCGTTCGGATATATACCTACCCTACGTGGCACGACGCGAGATTAATATTACTTTATGAATCCTAAGAAGCTTATGAAAACCCTGTCAAGTTAATAAATCGATAAAGTTTTCCCACTTTATCGAACGGCCGACCGGAACGGCAAGCAGCAGAACCGCGACGCGGCGGCGGTGAATGTTTTACCGGGCGCGCGATGGCGTTGAAATAACCGAGAGAAAATAAAAGGGTCTTTTGCGCGCGCGTAGCTAGCTGGCTTATTGGCGATAGAAGTTGACCAGGTGGTACGCGTGTAAAGCGGGGATATGCGCGTGCTATGCGATATATTGCCGAGCGCGCGAACGAGGAGAAAGCGTCTCTCGTTTTGTCGCTCAAACTTTCGCGTCCGTAAAAGCTTTCTCTCTCTTCTCTCTAGTGCTTTTCATTCACCCACATACATACATAAATACGTTATTTTGCCGGTAATGGGATCATCAACGGGGGGAGAGAACGCTATCGTAATATATTTCGAGCATTAATAACACGTTGTTTGTCAACATAAGCGTCTTGATGCGCTTAACCGTCGTAATTACATTTAATTAATTACCGCGATTCTCGAAATTAATGGGCACAATTAAGGGAAGCCTCTGATGTTAACGTAAATAACTTTCTTTCTCTCTCTCTCTCTCTCTCTCTCTCTCTCTCTCTCTCTCTCTCCCTCTCTCGTTGTGACTTTTTGAGCCATTTGAAAACACGCAAAATACAGAAAATTAATGCTCGCCGCCGCGCGCATTAACGCCGAACGCCGTGAGAGTTTTTAAATAAATCGCGCGAGACGAGATTTTCCTTTACCTTTATTCTCGCGGTGTACCTGTACGAAAGCGTTGTCTAGTTTATTACGCCATCGATTCGCGTTCGTAGTAGGTGGTTATTACGCTCATTTATTTACAAGAGCGAATTTATGACGCCATTAATACTATCGTCGAGCGCGCGCGTGCGCACGTCGTGTTGGCAATGGTAGTGGTAGTTGGTAATAATGGCTCCATATTCTAATTGCAGCACCGAACTTCGTGAGCTCCATGGCCCACGGAGACTTCGTCTACTTCTTCTTCAGAGAGACTGCTGTAGAATTCATCAATTGCGGCAAGGTAAGACGAATTGTCGACGATTAATCGTTCTTTTTGACAAATCGGTGAGTTTTAGAACTCTATGGGGATGTTTTGGAATTTCGATCTCGGCGCTTAAGTAATTAGCGCGAAATCGATATTGTTTATCGTTGTTTATTTTTCGATGCAATTTTTCGTTTCTCGGGAACAACAAAATGACACGCGAAAAAGAGAATAATGAGAATATATATATGTATATACGTATAATTATGCAACGAACGAATGAATGTTTGAAGAGAATTACACTTGCGCCGTTAACTTCCGTCGTATTATTTTTGCATTGTGAGATTTAATACTCTCTCCAGCCGTATACATTAAAGCCACTTTTACGACCGCAGAAAATTCGGACGATGAAAGCTCGTCTCTGCGCGAGCACGTAAAAGTCCAATCACAATATTTCTATGTATGTTGAATTAGCGCCAGCAGCGGGGGGAGGTAACAATCGGGGGACCGAAGAATATATTTCGCGTCGGATAAGATTAAGTTTTCGCGTCAGGGAGCTCTCGTGCGGGATAACACGCACAAAGTTTCCGCGAAAGTTCATGACACCGCGCCGGTGTCTGTTACCCTTTTTTGGAGAGATTTTTTACTGTCCAGTAAGACGATTACGTTTTTCTCTTTCTCTCTTTCGCCGGTCGTTTCGCATTGAAAATCGGCTTTCGGAGGCTCGTCACTTCCTCCTCTCACTACCTCGTTACACACACAGATACGACAGACCTTTTGCGGAGCGAGCCGCGCCTGCTGCGAGAGCAGGAAGTTGCGTAGGGCTCATTGTGGATGAAGCTTAAAACGGGGTCGACTTACTGTCAAAGGCTGTGGAACCCACCGGAGCTCTCTCTCTCTCTCTCTCTTCTTTCTCTCTTTGATAATGACGCATAATTTTATGGCGGACGAAGGATAAATCCGGCCGGATTCTACGGACGGGGAAAAAGTTGGGTTTGCGCGATATTACGGGAGCAAAGATTTTGCGCGAGGTTCCTTCCCGCGGCGAATGTCGCGGCGAAATTTTATGCGAGTTGGAATAAATTTATAATCTCGGCGCGGAGATACCGTGCGCAATAAATTATTGCCACGCAGATCTTCGAAATCGCGGGTTCCGTTTTCTTATACGGGTTTTATATTCGTTTATGCGCACGCTTTTCTCTTTCTTGCTCTCTTTTTCTTTTTTTTTTTCTTTCTCTCTCTCTCTCTCTTTTTCTGTAGTGTGTATTGTACATACACCTCGCGATTCTATTTTAATTACGGTCGCGATAAATTTTCTTCTCTAAATCGCTCGGCGTTTTTATTATCCTCTTTTACGTGCCCGAGTACACTTTGCGAATTATATTTTCTCCGGAAATTACAGCGCGATATTCCGTGTTGCGCTCGGCGTTTCGCAAGAAGGAGTTTTCGTGCGACCTTACGCGACGCTTTACGCCGTCCCGGAACGTGCGTGTCACTTCTCACACCACGCGTAAAAAAAAAAAAAAAAAAAAATCCTGAAACTAGATTTCCTCATTTGCCCCGTCTTTTTTCCGCGCGACCTGTAGTTTTTTCCTCTTTTATTTATTTTTTTTTTTTTTTAGAGAGAGAAAGAGAGAGAAATTCAATTATCCTGCTTTATCCCCTTTATAAAATTTGCAACAATTTTCGCGTTTGCAGGCCGTGTACTCTCGCGTGGCGCGAGTCTGTAAATATGATAAGGGCGGACCGCATCAATTCCGTAACAGGTGGACGTCCTTTCTCAAGTCCCGTCTCAATTGTTCCGTCACCGGGGACTTTCCGTTTTACTTCAACGAAATACGTAAGTAAATGGACGTAGGTATGTTCGTCGCTCGCTCCACCGTCTCTCGCCGTCTCCGAGAAGATTAAATCCTCACTCCTTTTTTCCCAGATTTCGTTACGTATATATTGCAAAAAAAAAAAAAAATAAATAAAAAATAAATCCAAGAGAGAACCTTTTTTTTTTTTTTTAAATTACACCTATCTTATACGTCATAAAAATATTTGATCAAGTCTCTACCGGCGCGCTCGTACTCTACGAAAATATTTTTTCCGAGTATATGGAAGACCATCTCGTTCGCAGAATCGACGACCGAGCTGATATCGGGCCAATACGGCGGCACGTCGGCGCAACTCATCTACGGAACGTTCACGACGCCCGTGAACAGCATAAGCGGCTCGGCTGTGTGCGCGTTCTCGCTGCAGAACATTGCCGACACGTTCGCCGGCAGTTTCAAAGAGAAGAGCGGCCAGTACTCCAACTGGCTACCGGTTCCAGAATCGAAGGTGCCGGATCCGCGACCAGGCCAATGCTCCAATGAATCGCGCACACTGCCGGATCTGACGCTCAACTTCATCAAAACGCATTCGATGATGGACGAGTCGGTGCCGAGCTTTTTCGGCCAGCCGATCGTTATACGCACCAGTTTCCAGTAAGTGGTTTGCCCGGGTCGTCTTTCTCTCTTTTTCTCTCTTTTCTGTTTTTCTATCTATTTCTCTCTCTCTCTCGGTCCACGATCCGAAATCAAACGCAAACGTAGCGCGTTGCCTACGTCCGGCTTTTATCACGCGCCGTCGCGTCGCGTGTTTTACATTGACACGAACGCGGTTTACGTTGTTGACAGCGCGGCGCTGATAGACGCTTTTATATTCGTCTTTGTGTTCTTGTTTTATCTCGTGCGACAACACATGGCGGGTAAATCGTAACATGTAAATGTTCGTCGTTTTGCTTGCGCTAGTCGAATAACGAAGTTGAATAGTCATAGGATTCTGGTCGCTCGTTCAGTTACAGATTCACTCAGATCGCTGTGGATCCTCAAGTGAAAACTATGGGCGGTAAAACCTATGACGTTCTCTTCATCGGCACAGACAACGGCAAGGTGATCAAAGCTATCAACGCCGAATCCGCCGATTCTCATCAAAAAGTCAGCCCGGTTGTGATCGAGGAGATACAGGCGTTCCCGCCGACGGTTCCGGTTCGCGGTATCAAGGTCGTTCGCGCATCGCAAGCGGGTGACGGTCTCGAGGATGGCCGATTGGTCGTAATATCCGATAGTCAGGTGCAGGCGTTGAGGCTTCATCGCTGCCACAGCGACAGGATATTGTCCTGCAACGAATGCGTAGGTCTGCAAGATCCGTACTGCGCGTGGGACAAGGTCGAGGGCAAGTGCCGGGCTTTGGTTGGACCGGCAGTGACGGACGTAAACAGATTTCTTCAAAGCGTCGCGACCGGCATACACGGGAACTGTCCGGCTAGCAAAGGAATCAACAAGGACGCTAGCAGCGTAGGCGCCATCTCTTCCAACACGCCCAAGTTCCCGTCAGATCCGATGATACCGAATAAGGACGGCCAGATCAACGGCGAGATCATCAATATTATGCAGAACGAGGAACAGGATAATTCAGGTAGGCTTGTTGATCGGACAAATAAAGGAGAGACAAAGTCTCTTTCCTGCGTTCACGTATAACCGAATTGATCTTCTGTTCACTTATGCAGGTCCGGAAGTATTTGCTGCTGATACACCTCCGCCGCAGTATCCCGTGGAGACTCTGGTGATGGCCGTGGTAGCCGGTGCGTTGGCCGCGTTGCTTGTTGGTTTTGTAGCCGGTTATTTTTGCGGCCGAAAGTGCAAGAAAGACGAGGACGACAATCTTCCCTATCCGGACACGGAATACGAATACTTCGAGCAACGCCAAAACGTAAACAGGTAAGGGATACTTCACTTTGACGAAGAGACAGTTTCGGCGAAGGAATGATTTTTCATTTTTACCGCTTTTAGTAATGTCTGTCTGTCAACCTTCAGCAGGTTGGCACCCGAGCCCAAGCTGCTGCCGCAGGAAGAGGTGACCTATGCGGAACCGGTATTGGTACCGCAACCGCCAAAACTCCAATCCCCAAAAGGCACCATGAGAAAACCACCGCCCACTCCTACAGAGACCCTCTTTCAGTTCCCGGATGGTTATGGTTATCGTGGGGGTCCTCGTGGAGACAATTTCGGCACCCTGCGCTCGCACCAGGGCGACGCGTATCGTCGCAACGACGGCTTTGCGACTACGCGCAGTGTAAAGAAGGTTTATCTCTGAGAAACGAGCGAGGAGGGAGGTGGCCGTCACCGGAGCTTAGGACGGCCAGCGCGCAATCGTCACAACGCGACAACGACCAGCAGGAGTAGTCGCGCTGTGACGTCCGGGGGACAGTCGAATCGCGAGCTCGCCGGTCCGAGGGCACTGGAATCGCCCTCGCCGTCGTCGAGCGCGTCATCGAGTTCCCCGTCCCCTCCCTCCTCGTCACCTTCACCTACCCTTGTACCGATCGCCATGAGCGGCCAGCAGCCGCCACCGCCGCCAACGCCACCCTGCAGTTACATCTATCGATCATAGTCGTCATCGTCGTCGTTATTATTATTGCCATCGCCGTCACTATCGCGATCGTCGTCGTACGTTGTTTTCTGCTCGACGACGCGAGGAGATGTAAAGGAGAGCGTTCTGTAGTGCGCGTTGTTCCAAAAAAAATGTATAGAGCGATTAATCGAAAGAAAAATCCAGGCCAGAGAGATCTCGCAGTACTTCGATGAATGCCGCGATATAATTTTCTTTCTTTTTTTTTTTTTGTTTTTAATCTTCGATTCTATACATCTTTGTTCTTCCGCGCGGTGACTTACGTTTCGATACTGGTGTTGCTTTGGTCGTGACGAAAGATTGGGACGTTGGACGTTTCGCGTCGATCGAGTCTACATTTTATCTGTTTGTGTAATCTAATCCACTCGGACAGCACAGATAGAACTAGAAAATGATT
Organism: Pseudomyrmex gracilis; assembly: GCF_002006095.1. Lineage (NCBI taxonomy): Eukaryota > Metazoa > Arthropoda > Insecta > Hymenoptera > Formicidae > Pseudomyrmex > Pseudomyrmex gracilis. The sequence goes on along the minus strand of NW_018020791.1, from coordinate 12,805 downwards.
AAAAAACAGCGGATTTTCTGTGCGCACATCTTTTGGTTTGCAGCACATATAGACAAAAGAACAAACCAAGACCGATATTCGCAGATTTTATATTTAAGTTCGTCTAAAAATCATTTCGACGATGCTCCGGGCCGTCCCATTGGCCACAGATCATCTAAAGATGAATCAAATTCGAACTATGAATAGTGGTCTAAGGACCAATGTTCATAATCGTTTCTTGAGACGTAAAAGACCGTCTTATTTATAGTATATGTGTGCGCGCATATATAAATATATAGGGCATACATATAAAATAAGACAATCTTAAATATAAAATCCGTTTACGAAACTTAAATTGCAATTTCGTAGATGACTTTTCCACTTAATGGAAAAGACATGTTTTCTTTGTCAGTTTTCTGATGCTGTCCCCGGATTAAGTGAGTGAATTTGCCTTGCAAAGTTGATCGTCCATTGTTGAAACATCGAGCAACATCGAATCGAGGGGCCGTGCACGGAATACTCTTTTTGAGTTTTTCACTCATTCAATCATAGAGAGTCGTAATCACACAACATTTCTCACATAATCTTTCTAGGGAAAAAAAAACAAAAAAAAAAAAAACATTCCAATCTCGCAAATGTTTTTCGGACATTGATCACATTAGCTCGCTCGTTCAGGCTCGTTGAAAAAAAACGAAAGATACGAGCGCGAACATTTTTAGCATAGCGGTTGTTGGTTATCGTAGGTCTTTAGCACTAATTCGCAAAAGAATAAGCACGTAGAATAAAAAAAAAAAAAATAAATAAATAAATAAAAAAACAAGAAACATGTTACGATTACCGATGCTCGAACGATGACTCGAGTTCGGGCGAACTTTTGATGATTAGGCTCGATTGACAAAATAGTGCGAATGTTGCGCGACAGATCGCAACAAAATGTCGTAATCTCCACTATTTTATTAATTGATCAATTTAGTATCGAGATTGATGTGTATTTGTAAAGAGCTAACACACAACATAGTACTCTAACCGACGAGGCTTTTTTCATAAAGTCAATTAAAGGAGACTATCCGCAAACTCGAGAAACACGCAATTTTTCTAATGTTATAAATATTTAATATACGAGTGATTGATAGTGCCATTATAGACCACGTAACACTGCTGCGTGCCTCGAAATTAATGACGATTATTGGATCTTGTTCGTGTCGCTCGCACTTTTTGCACTTTTTTGTTTTCTTTTTTTTCTCATCAAAAAATACGAACATACATGTGTCTAGCGCAAAAATTGCAAAAAATGTAAGCAATGCGAGCCATAACGATCCACAATGATTTATCAACGTTGTTGATTGAATGTTTTTTGCAAATAGCCAAATGATGTCGAATTTTAATTGTACATAATAACGTCTTTCCTTTGTATTTTAGTATGTTTTATTTTAAGTTTATTATTTTTAAATTTTTTAAATTTAAATTATTTTTTTAAATTTACATAAATTTAAATATAAATTTTTTTGTATTTTTTTGTTTTTCTTATTCTATTATCTATATATTTATATTTTTGTAATATCACATTATATGTTTATTTTTATACGTGTAGTATAAATTTTCTTTCACCGTGTTTTGTTTTTCATTACGTGAGAAATATTAGACTCGAAGTGCTCGGACGTGACAAAGCAATCTTTGAAAAAATGTCAATGAAAGTCTGCCGTTTTTTACTGTAATTTACAATATTTTAATGTTTTTTCGACGTTTTTTGATAAAATGTCTGTTTTATCCGAATGATATTTTATTATCGTATACACAACAAAAAGTGGCATCACATGCATAAAATCGTGGAGATTGCTATATTGCGTGATTTTCATAAGGATGTGTCGATCGATGCATCCCGAGTAGCAACCAACCCCGACGCAGATTACGTTGCCGCTAATTCGAAGATGTGTTAGAGACGCACTCTCGTCTAAAAAGCGACGCTAATTTCTAGTTTGTTTCTTTTTTTTTTTTTTTTTTCATACGCAAAAGCTGGTTTATCTAGTTCCGTGTATACTTCGGAGATGCGCGTTCTCATCACCTGCACATATACGTAATAAAGAAACGTGAAGAAAACGAGAACTGAGAATATTAAAAAAACAAAAAAACAAAAAAAAAAAAATAAACAAGTGAGAGGCCAGCGCTTACATGTACATACAACATATATACAAAGCATATTAGATCAATTAGGGATCGTGAAGATGATGAGAGGAATGAGAACGAAAACGTAAAAAAAAAAAAAAGAGAACAAAATCAGTCCATCTGAACCTGGGCCCGGGTGGTGTAAAGTAGACATCTATCTTAAAGTGCTTCTTATTTCAGTGTGTTTAGAAGTAAAACGTGTATATGTGATATATTCTATATGAGGAGATGCTTTCCGAGCGCGTTAGAGTATGAGAGATAGAGAGAGACGTGGAGAGGGTTTTTTTTACTTTACTCTCTTAACGGATCTAAAAACGAGACAGACACACACACACACACACACACACACACACATACACACACACGGATGAGAAATCTCACGGTCTTTTGTTCACAAGAATTCGTCGCTTCGTTAGATATGTCCTTTTTTACGACTGTTTTTTTTTCTCTTTTTTTTATACATATATATCCACTTTTACACACACGCGTCAAACCGACATTGATTTCTGACATCTCTGTCTCCCGCATTTCTATTGACGTCGCAAAAAAAAAAAAAAACTACATTCCAGCAGACTTTTGTCTTTTGTCGATCGTGGAATTTTCGTGAACAATCGAACTTGAACTCTTTGACACACGCA
>NW_018020791.1:0-9060 GCF_002006095.1 Pseudomyrmex gracilis | reverse complement strand
GAGCTGTTTTCTATATAAGTTTTATACGCGACAAAAAAAAAACGAACGATTCTTGTATCCGATTTCTAATGATTGTTTAGTGACTTTGTTTGTTTTTTTTTTTTTTTTTTTTTTTTTTTTTTTTTTTTTTTTGTACGTGGAAGACTCAGGCATGATACCAAAGATATTAATTGTAAACTAGACAACCGTTGGTCATTGTGATGGTTAATCGTTAGAAAAGGCGCACAAAACACGGTAATTTGTTAAACGATAAGAAAAGGTGGTCCCCTTGCACACTTGACTCGAACACAGTTGTACACAAACAAACACACACACACACGCGCGCGCGCGCGTACGCGCAAAAAAGAACAGGACAAGTTGTAAGGACCGTTCACCATATTAGCGAGTTTTTAATAATCATGTTGACGACACACTAGTTGGGAGACACTCGTGAGATATTTGAGATCGTAGAATTGTACTAAACGTTGGAATCAAGTAATGCATGAAAAATAATTAAAAAAAACAAAGAACGATCGTGTACGACGAAATATTTTTCAAGAGAGAGAGAGAGAGAGAGAGAGTGCGTGAGTAAGAGATTTGGGCGAGAGAGAGGGAGAGAAAGAGAGCGAGATAGGCGTAGCGGTAGCTCGGTGTTCAAAAAAAAAAAAAACCTGTCAGAAGTCTAATAAGCTTACGATATTATTGTATATCGAGCGTTAATGCTTTAGTAAAAGAGAAATAAATAAATAAATAAATAAATAAAAAACGAAGATTTGTGTAAAAAAAACGTGTTCAAAAGGAGCTCGTGACGTTCATGTTGTTTAAAGCCAATAAGGAACGGATTCCATCCAAGACAATGACGCGATCAAATGAGATCGACTTTAGAACGACTTTCGGCTCGATATAAATGAGTTCGTTTGCTCGGCATTGTTATTAAACGCGAGGGGGGTAGGGGCATGCGAAGAGAGCGTTGTTCGATTATTTAAAGCTTCGCGTGATTTAACTGATTTCAAACTGATATCGCGACGGGACGACGTGACGACGTGTATTTCATGCATTATTTTATTTCAATCTCTCGAGTCCGAGTTATTTGTCTCGTATATTTAACGGAGAGAGAAACAAGTGTTTAGCCAGTTACTTATATATAAATTTTGAAGGGAGGAAAATAAACCTAGATGCACACACACACACACACGCACACACACACTCACACACACACACGAATAGATCGATCCTCGAAAGGGAGATCAAATGAAAAAAAAAAAAAGATGAAGTTACGTATGAGAGGTGCGAATCGCGAGAGTATGTATGAAAAAGCTTAGAGATAAGTAGAAGATTAGTAATGGGGGGGAGGGGAGTACATACGTATATATATATATATATAAAATATATAAATATATAAATATATAAATAAATATAAATAAATAAATGAATATATATATATAAATACATATATATATATATATATATATATATATATAGAACGCTTGAAACGTATATTATAATGATATATATATATATATATTATAACTTTTTATAAATATATTTTTCCGTCGAAATCTAGCCTAGTTGATATATATATATATACACAAGTTACGACTATTAATTTATCTGATCTGATTATATATATATACATATATATATTATCGAGATCTAGTGTTAATTCGGACATCTTAGGCGTCATAGTTTTACATGATAGGCGAGTTGTACGAACTTGTAAGTCACTTAAAAAAAAAAAAAAAAAAAATGAGAAAAGAAGGAAGGAGAGAATTAGTACCTAATGTTAAACAAATTTACTATTAGCGTTGAATCTCCGAAGTGGGAGTCTTCTTTTTCCCGCGGTCTCTCTCTCATTCATTCCCCCTTCACCCCCTCGAACTCCCTTTTAGCCGTCGGAGGATTTCGCCGATCAGACACGTTCCGTTTTTTAAAAAAGTGTGGCTCACATTACCAAGTGAAAAGCATAAATATATATATATATATACATATGCATAAATATATAATATAGATATACATATATGTGTATATCTAAGAGACGAGGGACAGAGAGAAAGAGAAAAAAGAGGACAATTGTATTTTTCGAAATTCGCGTTTCAACGAAAACTCCATTGCCACGACGGCCACGAGTCTCGCGATTGTTAATCATTAAAATTCGCGACGAACGGACCGCGGGAGAAACGAGACTCCCGTTTCACGCTTTGTAATTAAGTGAGAAGGAGCGGAGAAGGAATTTCTCGGTGTGAAGAGAAGAAGAAGAAAATGAAAAAAAAAAAAAACAAACAAAAATAGAACAGGAACGGCGGCGGGACGACGAGTTCTCTCCCGCTTTTCCGACGTGCGTTCACACAGTCTGATCAAGCGAGAAAAAAAAACAAACAAAAAAAGAAAAAAGAACACAGTGTCGGTGATGTTTTTCTTTCCGACGCGAGAGTCCGCCCGGACTCTGCACGGCGCGTTGTAAAATGAGCGAGCATTAATAATATAATAATAATAATAATAATAATAAACTATAACAATATGGTATAATTAATAACTTAAGAAATAATCATAATAATGTGTAATAACGACATTGCGATACCAGAGGATTTTTAAAGAAAACAAAAAAAAAAAACACTATAGCATTTATCAACGATAAAATAACGAGAATGTAACATGTATTTTGCTTCTTCCTAATACAGTGCCGTTTACGCTATTTTTTACTGTAACTAACTAGAAAGCTCGGCGAGAAGAAGTGCGTCCCGACCCGGATGCGGCCGCCCGGCAGCGCATTAACGCTACTTTAAAAAAAAAAACAAAAAAAAAAGAAAACCGCCGGTCTTGTATATTTAGTCGGCCATGTGTATCCTTAAAAAAAAAAAAAAAAAGAACCGTTTATAACCGTTCGCGGAAAAGAGAGAGCGTCCCCGAATGTGACTCTGGCACACGTTTGCATTACATCGCCTATCTGATAACATGTCGTGTAATGTCGTCGTCATCGTCGTTCTTGCCGTTAAAAGTCGGCAGAGAAGAGGATGCCGCCGATTTTGTCGAGACCGCGCCAAAATGTGAAAAGAAACACACCGCAAACGTGACATATCCCGCGTCCGCGTGTGTATGCGTACGTGTGTGCGTGTGCGTGTGTGTGTGTGTGTGTATCGTATAATGCCGATTCATTTGGATCAGTCAGGATATTCGCCGTCCTATTTGTGTCCTCTCACACTTTCCCTCGCGCGCGTGTTCCTTTTTTCGATATTTCCTTTTGAGATATCGAATTGTCGTTTCGACGTCGCCACGACGTACAAGCTCGAAGATTCAAAATTCGAATCGGATTTTTTTAATTGTCGCGAGCTTTCCATTGTTCACTTTTATCGACACGTATTATCGGACACGACGCAGAGATTTCGGCGAGTATCCAACAAAATTAACGCATACACACACGCGCGCACACATTCTCCGATTCGCGTCTCGCGAGCGTCACGATCTCGCGCGTTTGCCACACGCCACTCGTTATCACGATCGTTATTATTATACTCTCTTTGCATTACTCGTTATAAGCGCGCGCGCGCGCGCGCGTGTCTGCTTCGTGCCGTTCGCGAGATCGCGATCGAATTTCGCAAAGGCGAAGGTGGAGGAATCCGGCGCGACACGCGCGAGAATTCGTCGAATATTCGCGCGAGTCGAGCCGGACAACGCGCTGGAGAAGATAAGCGACGAGAGATCGCAGACTGTACATTAATTAAAATAGCGTTTTGAAAAGCGTCACGATTCCGATTTCTAGCATTTAAGGGTCTCTTAATTAAGTCACCGCAACTACTTATCGCTCTCTACAACACGTATACTGGACGTACAAAACACATACAAAAAACACACACACACTCGTACAACACGCGCGACATAAACACACATATGCAGCCACTTGTGTGTGGCTCTCTCGTCGGAGTTTGATTCGATTAGCCGCGACGTCGACGTCGAAACCGACTGTATATATTAACACACACATATATCATCGAATATATAGAATTACGTCATATTTTGCACACAACGCATCTGGTGTGAAAATAATGCGATGCGATTGCTATATTGCACGTCACACATGGCGTATAAGTATAAAATAACAATAACTTGGAGCAACATAATACCGCGTTCAACGAACACGGCGGGTCGGGACGAAACGTCGTCGCGGAACATCGAATTTATTAAAACGTCGTTTGTCGATGTCGATTGTGCGAGACGCATCATCGATCATCAGATCGGTCGGAACGAAAAATCGAATCCGCGCGTATAATTGTTTTTTTTTTTTTTTTTTTTTTTTAATTACGTGCGATGATACGTGCGCTCCAACGTCGACGCAGGACGAACGTACACAGCTTGTTGAGTTCGTCGAGTGGCCGCGTGTCGCATGCCAGAGTCGCAATTTGGGAGGGTCCTTCGACGTTAATTAATCGGGCACGGTTGTGTAATATGGATATGCGTGTGCGTGAATGTATGTTGCGTGGTGTATATGTGTGTGTGTGTGCGCGCGCGCGCGTCTTCGCCGTAATTTGTAATTTAATATAAATCCATATATTTTCGTGTCGTCGGCGCGCGACACGCGTCGAGCACGGATTTGAAAAAAACGAAAAAAAAAAAAACATCAACCAGAAAAGAAGAAAAAATCGAAGCAACCACCCGCAATTTAATAATAATAATCGATCGCAGGCACTCATTTTTGCGTGGCACACACAGGAGGAGCGGCAGCGTGTGATGACGATTTGTTCGTTCTCGTTCATTCGTGAAAACGCTCGCGCGATTTCAACGCTCGCGGAATTTCTCCGTGGCCGCGACACGCGCGCGAACGAAATTTATATCCGGCGGGATTGAGAGAGAGAATAATAATGGAAAAAAAAAAAAAAAAAAAAAAAAAAAATGGCAAAAGAAAGCGCGAGGGGGAGAGCGATACTAAATATAAACGAGATTACTACATTAATAATAAAGGTATATTATTGCCGATAATTATACTTGTAACGACACACACACGAAAGAGAATGATGAATTATTAATACAATACTATTTATAAAACTGTAAGAAGCGAGAAAGAGAGAGAGAGAAAGAGAGAGCGAGAGCGAGAGCGAAAGAAATGTGGGAATCTGGGAAATAACCCCGGCAAGGGTTTTGATGAAAGCACGCGACGCGAGCAAAAGAGGAGAGGGTCGAAGAGAATAAAACATATGAGACATACACACGAAGAAGAGAAAAGAGGAGAGGGCAAAGGAATAGGATAGTTTGGCAGTAGGCTGACGGTAGAGACACGGCATGTCTAATATTAAACGAACAAAAAAAAAGATAATTAAAAAAAGTAAAGTATAAAATATCATAAACGCGAAAAAGGTAAAGTAGTGGTTTACTATTGGCTGACACGTAGTGTGAATGCTGACATAGGAGAAAAGCATGCTGGCGAAAGGGAGGCTTTTGTGTCGATTTTTTCGATGGACCGAAAAAGGGAAAAGGGGTGCGTCGCGCGATATGTTCCGCGTAACAACACGTGGGAGGGAGAAGCGCGGAGAGAGTTTTTGCGAGCGCGTGTTAGATCGGATTTTGTCTGGGATAAGCTCTGGGGGAGAAGGGTATAGGAGGAGGAGGAGGGCGGAATGTGAAGCTTTCTTTCCGTGTGATTTTATCCGATACGATAGTTTGCGCAATCAGCGAGAGCTCGATTTTTCTCTTATTATTTTGCACCCGATAGGTCTGTCCGTTCCAACTGCCAAGCTTCGTTGTGCCGTTTAAACGCTTACGCACCGTTTATTTTCTCTTTCTCTTTTTTTTTTTTTTATGTTATTCTCTTACACGTTACGTTTGTTTGTACTTCGCGAGGACGACATTTGCGTTTCTTTGTCCGAGAGCTGAGTTTCCGCTTTTTTGACGCAAAAATGAACGAAAATTCAAAAAAACACGGTATTTCGGTTGGCAACGAGTTGCCGGAGAGGTGCACGGGATCGATGAAGAAGAATGAAAAAGCGAAGAACCACGGAGACGTGCCGGAGAGAGAGAGAGAGAGAGAGAGAGAGAGAGAGAGAGAGAAAGAGAGAGAGCGAGATTAGGGAAAACGCGAGTGGAAACGAGGGCAAAGCGTTGTGAGGGGGAAAAAAAAAAAAAAATTTTAATGGACGTGCGACAGGGCGAGAGAGAGGTAAACTTGATCGAGTGAGAGCGAACGAGAGCGAGAGAATGCGAGAGAACGACTGTAGATTCGGAAAGTCACTTAGCCAGCAGACTGCTGTTCATAGTGCCCTGTTATAGTGGGTTCCCTAGGCAGAGTGGCAGAGACGCGGTTAAAAAAAAAATAAATAAATAAATAAATAAAATAAGAAAAGGAAAGAAAATGGAAACGTGAAAGCGGGAGGGATGGCGATGAGAAAAGCTTTGTAGTAAAACGAGCCCGATACTAGTCTTTTACTGGTAATAAAATACACACCGCGTAAAACGCGCTGTTTATATATAGATGCGAACGCGTCGCAACGACGATGGTGCTCGTTGTACGAGTTCTCTCGAGCGGGACTCGGTGATCGAAAGTCAACGTCGCGAAGGAAATTTGTTGCGCATCAACGCGCGTCAAGACGACGACGACGACGAGAGACGAAAATCGCGCGGAGATCTGTCGTCGTGAGCGACGTCGAGCACGAAAGTTTTGCGGGGAAGTAACCCCGCCGATCCTGTATAATACTCGAAATCGCGCTAAAATCCTCCCGAACGAAACATCGAGCGTTCGATTCTTGTTCTTTTTTTTTTTGTACCATCCTCGTCACACGAAAGCGACAGTCAACGTAAAATGCAAGTACAATAGGGGTTGCTGGATTCCTAGTTGCAATTCTTCGAGTTGCGTTTCGAGTCATTTGCGGCGTAAATCAAAGACGGGGTGAACGGATGACAGGAATCGCTCGTGACGCGACTTTTGATAACGACTCGAGACCTGTGTGACCGATCGTCCCCCCCCCCCTCACAGGTTCTCGTCCGAGACTTAGGTTCGCCCGTGGAAAAGCGCAAATAGATATTAAAAAGAGAGAAAGAGAGAAAAAAAATTGTCCGGAAATCGAAGCACTCCGCCCTCTGCCCACGGGACCCTAATCTATTTTTCAGAATACGCTATTGTGATTATTAACTATATGATAACAATTTAAAAAACTAAAACGACAAAAATATCTTGTATCATTGTTTATTATACAATTCCGACGATTATATATTAATTTAAATAATGTTAATAATCTATATTAACGATATAATTACCGCATTATACCATTATTATATTTAGTATCTATTTAGAGAGCGAGGCTGCTACTGTATTTAATGAATTAAGTGCTAAAGGATTAAGTGATTCATCCTTTTTTAGAACTTTACATATAAATATATAAACATGACTAAACGACACCACATACCTTTTACTCTCACATCACCGCAATTCGCGTGTCTCGATTGATTTTTCACACACACGTGTTGTTCCTTTTGTTTGTTGTTTCCTCGAAAAGCCAGTTTTTTTCACTCGTCCCCTTCTTTCCCGGGCGCTACTCAGTCAGAGAAAACTGTTTCCGCCTTTGTTGAAACCTCCTTGCATTTTCGACAACTATAACAACGTTATTTTATATATCATAATAGATATAGACTGTACCATGAAATATTAAGTAAAAATAAATTTGATTAGGTAATACGCCACTTACCTTTCTTCAGCAAACATCCTCGTCCCGTTTGCAGTTCTTTGTTTTTTTTTATTTCCGCTACCACCGGTTCCTGAAATACGAAAAAAAAATCTCGTTACAAAAGTCGACGCTTTTTGTCTCGGTATTTCGTTCTTCAGAATGTTTATCTCACTCTTTCTTACATATTTGTTCGGTCGATACTTACTTTGCACTTTTATAAGAAACAATTTACTTGTACAAATATTTCACGAGTAAATTTAAAATAAATACGCGGCGCGACAGTTTTAGACGGCAAAATGGCTGTTACTACGAGTAGTTGGTGTGAAGTTTGCGCCAATTCAAATAAAGGCGGATTAAGAGGTCACTGCGAAAGGTGCGGATGTAAGCGCCATCTTTGACTATAGTTATGTACTACCAGGGAGAAGACTACCGAGAGAGAGAGAGGCTAGGCTCATAAGATAATGTGTAATTGCTTTTCCTCACCGTAAGCCAGCGCACTGTCAATGGGTGGTGCACATTGGAACTACGCAGCCCGTCCACGAGCGACATGTCGGTGCGCTATGTCCACAGCGTGCGGTTCTATTCTGTGCTATGTGCACGAGTTTAAATGGTCACTTTCTTTAAATGTGTGAGTATATTCGAGAGCGTGAATTTGATTTTTTTTGAAATTTAAATTGACCGATCTCGCGATGAGAAGATGAGAAAGGAAAACAGAAAAGGATAAGAAAAACCATTGCAACTTTTCGTACAACATAAATGTGATATACTAGAAAAGATGTGATAGTCAAGAAAAGAATCTTATTTTAGCGAGCAGCATCAGAATTCGTAGAGTGTACTCAGGTACCATCTCCTTTATCATCATTTGCTGCTATTTGCTTTTATTTTTATACAAACGCTACATATATACATATAGTTACATTACAAAGTAAAAAAAATAGAATAAGTACATTATTTAAAATTGATTCGACGGTACACAAATATATGTGTGTCTGAAAAGTTGCATTTTCAAAAAATATATCTTTTACTGGTGTATTACAATTTATCAGAGTGTGTTACAATTTTTGAGTTTTACAATTTTACAAGTTTTTTTTACATATATATCGATAATTTTACAATAAAGTATATACATAATAAATACGAACCACACATGGCAATATTTCTGGCAAAATTACACTTATTGTATGCTATACTTCATCGCACATTAAATTCTCGATATAAATTTCATTTCCTGATGTTTTACAATTCGAATTCTTATTATTGAAGTCTTATATATAGTTTTTACATACAATAAATGTAACCTTACCTTACATAAACGAAATTTAATCTTACATTTACATGCATATGCAGTGATTCATATTAATCAGTGCATTTGCAATTTTCCTAATTTTTAAACCTGCTATATCCTACCCTAAACATCTATCTTAAACATTACTAG